>NW_026700441.1:0-45203 GCF_030435755.1 Ochotona princeps | reverse complement strand
CCACATTCACAGGCAACTTCAGCGCCACAGCCGTTTTCAGATAGCCCTCAATGCAAAGGCTCTAGACGCAAATATTGGTGTGAGAGCTAATTCAATCAAGGAAACACTGCATGTTGGTGAAGGGCATATTGAAGAAGGATCAGCCGAGTGGTTCTTGTGGGAGAACAACTCCATTTGGCTCACTAACTTCACACACCATCAGGCTTCCAAGCAGCTCTCAAGGAAACTCAGTTTTCATACTCTATGCTTAGTGCCCTTTGAGTGCATTATCTAGGAATGAACCTGGTAGAGCATCCCACACAAACGAATGCTCCACATGCGGGTTTCACATGCCACCAACTCCACATTCACAGGCAACTTCAGCGCCACAGCCGTTTTCAGATAGCCCTCAATGCAAAGGCTCTAGACGCAAATATTGGTGTGAGAGCTAATTCAATCAAGGAAACACTGCATGTTGGTGAAGGGCATATTGAAGAAGGATCAGCCGAGTGGTTCTTGTGGGAGAACAACTCCATTTGGCTCACTAACTTCACACACCATCAGGCTTCCAAGCAGCTCTCAAGGAAACTCAGTTTTCACACTCTATGCTTAGTGCCCTTTGAGTGCATTATCTAGGAATGAACCTGGTAGAGCATCCCACACAAACGAATGCTCCACATGCGGGTTTCACATGCCACCAACTCCACATTCACAGGCAACTTCAGCGCCACAGCTGTTTTCAGATAGCCCTCAATGCAAAGGCTCTAGACGCAAATATTGGTGTGAGAGCTAATTCAATCAAGGAAACACTGCATGTTGGTGAAGGGCATATTGAAGAAGGATCAGCCGAGTGGTTCTTGTGGGAGAACAACTCCATTTGGCTCACTAACTTCACACACCATCAGGCTTCCAAGCAGCTCTCAAGGAAACTCAGTTTTCACACTCTATGCTTAGTGCCCTTTGAGTGCATTATCTAGGAATGAACCTGGTAGAGCATCCCACACAAACGAATGCTCCACATACGGGTTTCACATGCCACCACTCCACATTCTCACGCAACTTCAGCGCCACAGCCGTTTTCAGATAGCCCTCAATGCAAAGGCTCTAGACGCAAATATTGGTGTGAGAGCTAATTCAATCAAGGAAATACTGCATGTTGGTGAAGGGCATATTGAAGAAGGATCAGCCGAGTGGTTCTTGTGGGAGAACAACTCCATTTGACTCACTAACTTCACACACCATCAGGCTTCCAAGCAGCTCTCAAGGAAACTCAGTTTTCACATTCTATGCTTAGTGCCCTTTGAGTGCATTATCTAGGAATGAACCTGGTAGAGCATCCCACACAAACGAATGCTCCACATGCGGGTTTCACATGCCACCAACTCCACATTCACAGGCAACTTCAGCGCCACAGCCGTTTTCAGATAGCCCTCAATGCAAAGGCTCTAGACGCAAATATTGGTGTGAGAGCTAATTCAATCAAGGAAACACTGCATGTTGGTGAAGGGCATATTGAAGAAGGATCAGAAGAGTGGTTCTTGTGGGAGAACAACTCCATTTGGCTCACTAACTTCACACACCATCAGGCTTCCAAGCAGCTCTCAAGGAAACTCAGTTTACACAGTCTATGCTTAGTGCCCTTTGAGTGCATTATCTAGGAATGAACCTGGTAGAGCATCCCACACAAACGAATGCTCCACATGCGGGTTTCACATGCCACCAACTCCACATTCTCAGGCAACTTCAGCGCCACAGCCGTTTTCAGATAGCCCTCAATGCAAAGGCTCTAGACGCAAATATTGGTGTGAGAGCTAATTCAATCAAGGAAACACTGCATGTTGGTGAAGGGCATATTGAAGAAGGATCAGCCGAGTGGTTCTTGTGGGAGAACAACTCCATTTGGCTCACTAACTTCACACACCATCAGGCTTCCAAGCAGCTCTCAAGGAAACTCAGTTTCCACACTCTATGCTTAGTGCCCTTTGAGTGCATTATCTAGGAATGAACCTGGTAGATCATCCCACACAAACAAATGCTCCACATGCGGGTTTCACATGCTACCAACTCCACATTCACAGGCAACTTCAGCGCCACAGCCGTTTTCAGATAGCCCTCAATGCAAAGGCTCTAGACGCAAATATTGGTGTGAGAGCTAATTCAATCAAGGAAACACTGCATGTTGGTGAAGGGCATATTGAAGAAGGATCAGCCAAGTGGTTCTTCTTTGAGAACAACTCCATTTGGCTCACTAACTTCACACACCATCAGGCTTCCAAGCAGCTCTCAAGGAAACTCAGTTTACACAGTCTATGCTTAGTGCCCTTTGAGTGCATTATCTAGGAATGAACCTGGTAGAGCATCCCACACAAATGAATGCTCCACATGCAGGTTTCACATGCCACCAACTCCACATTCTCAGGCAACTTCAGCGCCACAGCCGTTTTCAGATAGCCCTCAATGCAAAGGCTCTAGACGCAAATATTGGTGTGAGAGCTAATTCAATCAAGGAAACACTGCATGTTGGTGAAGGGCATATTGAAGAAGGATCAGCCGAGTGGTTCTTGTGGGAGAACAACTCCATTTGGCTCACTAACTTCACACACCATCAGGCTTCCAAGAAGCTCCCAAGGAAACTCAGTTTCCACACTCTATGCTTAGTGCCCTTTGAGTGCATTATCTAGGAATGAACCTGGTAGAGCATCCCACACAAACGAATGCTCTACATTGCGGGTTTCACATGCCACCAACTCCACATTCACAGGCAACTTCAGCGCCACAGCCGTTTTCAGATAGCCCTCAATTCAAAGGCTCTAGACGCAAATATTGGTGTGATAGCTAATTCAATCAAGGAAACACTGCATGTTGGTGAAGGGCATATTGAAGAAGGATCAGCCGAGTGGTTCTTGTGGGAGAACAACTCCATTTGGCTCACTAACTTCACACACCATCAGGCTTCCAAGCAGCTCTCAAGGAAACTCAGTTTTCACACTCTATGCTTAGTGCCCTTTGAGTGCATTATCTAGGAATGAACCTGGTAGAGCATCCCACACAAACGAATGCTCCACATGCGGGTTTCACATGCCACCAACTCCACATTCACAGGCAACTTCAGCGCCACAGCCGTTTTCAGATAGCCCTCAATGCAAAGGCTCTAGACGCAAATATTGGTGTGAGAGCTAATTCAATCAAGGAAACACTGCATGTTGGTGAAGGGCATATTGAAGAAGGAACAGCCGAGTGGTTCTTGTGGGAGAACAACTCCATTTGGCTCACTAACTTCACACACCATCAGGCTTCCAAGCAGCTCTCAAGGAAACTCAGTTTACACACTCTATGCTTAGTGCCCTTTGAGTGCATTATCTAGGAATGAACCTGGTAGAGCATCCCACACAAACGAATGCTCCACATGCGGGTTTCACATGCCACCAACTCCACATTCTCAGGCAACTTCAGCGCCACAGCCGTTTTCAGATAGCCCTCAATGCAAAGGCTCTAGACGCAAATATTGGTGTGAGAGCTAATTCAATCAAGGAAACACTGCATGTTGGTGAAGGGCATATTGAAGAAGGATCAGCCGAGTGGTTCTTGTGGGAGAACAACTCCATTTGGCTCACTAACTTCACACACCATCAGGCTTCCAAGCAGCTCTCAAGGAAACTCAGTTTTCACACTCTATGCTTAGTGCCCTTTGAGTGCATTATCTAGGAATGAACCTGGTAGAGCATCCCACACAAACGAATGCTCCACATGCGGGTTTCACATGCCATCAACTCCACATTCACAGGCAACTTCAGCGCCACAGCCGTTTTCAGATAGCCCTCAATGCAAAGGCTCTAGACTCAAATATTGGTATGAGAGCTAATTCAATCAAGGAAACACTGCATGTTGGTGAAGGGCATATTGAAGAAGGATCAGCCGAGTGGTTCTTGTGGAGAACAACTCCATTTGGCTCACTAACTTCACACACCATCAGGCTTCCAAGCAGCTCTCAAGGAAACTCAGTTTTCACACTCTATGCTTAGTGCCCTTTGAGTGCCTAGGACCCAAAGGAAGCTGGTAGAGCATCCCACACAAACGAATGCTCCACATGCGGGTTTCACATGCCACCAACTCCACATTCACAGGCAACTTCAGCGCCACAGCCGTTTTCAGATAGCCCTCAATGCAAAGGCTCTAGACACAAATATTGGTGTGAGAGCTTATTCAATCAAGGAAACACTGCATGTTGGTGAAGGGCATATTGAAGAAGGAACAGCCGAGTGGTTCTTGTGGGAGAACAACTCCATTTGGCTCACTAACTTCACACACCATCAGGCTTCCAAGCAGCTCTCAAGGAAACTCAGTTTTCACACTCTATGCTTAGTGCCCTTTGAGTCCCTAGGACTGAAATGAAGCTGGTAGAGCATCCCACAGAAACGAATGCTCCACATTCGGGTTTCACATGCCACCAACTCCACATTCACAGGCAACTTCAGCGCCACAGCCGTTTTCAGATAGCCCTCAATGCAAAGGCTCTAGACGCAAATATTGGTGTGAGAGCTAATTCAATCAAGGAAACACTGTTGGTGAAGGGCATATTGAAGAAGGATCAGCCGAGTGGTTCTTGTGGGAGAACAACTCCATTTGGCTCACTAACTTCACACACCATCAGGCTTCCAAGAAGCTCCCAAGGAAACTCAGTTTTCACACTCTATGCTTAGTGCCCTTTGAGTGCATTATCTAGGAATGAACCTGGTAGAGCATCCCACACAAACGAATGCTCTACATGCGGGTTTCACATGCCACCAACTCCACATTCACAGGCAACTTCAGCGCCACAGCCGTTTTCAGATAGCCCTCAATGCAAAGGCTCTAGACGCAAATATTGGTGTGAGAGCTAATTCAATCAAGGAAACACTGCATGTTGGTGAAGGGCATATTGAAGAAGGATCAGCCGAGTGGTTCTTGTGGGAGAACAACTCCATTTGGCTCACTAACTTCACACACCATCAGGCTTCCAAGCAGCTCTCAAGGAAACTCAGTTTTCACACTCTATGCTTAGTGCCCTTTGAGTGCATTATCTAGGAATGAACCTGGTAGAGCATCCCACACAAACGAATGCTCCACATGCGGGTTTCACATGCCACCAACTCCACATTCTCAGGCAACTTCAGCGCCATAGCCGTTTTCAGATAGCCCTCAATGCAAAGGCTCTAGACGCAAATATTGGTGTGAGAGCTAATTCAATCAAGGAAACACTGCATGTTGGTGAAGGGCATATTGAAGAAGGATCAGCCGAGTGGTTCTTGTGGGAGAACAACTCCATTTGGCTCACTAACTTCACACACCATCAGGCTTCCAAGCAGCTCTCAAGGAAACTCAGTTTTCACACTCTATGCTTAGTGCCCTTTGAGTGCATTATCTAGGAATGAACCTGGTAGAGCATCCCACACAAACGAATGCTCCACATGCGGGTTTCACATGCCATCAACTCCACATTCACAGGCAACTTCAGCGCCACAGCCGTTTTCAGATAGCCCTCAATGCAAAGGCTCTAGACGCAAATATTGGTATGAGAGCTAATTCAATCAAGGAAACAATGCATGTTGGTGAAGGGCATATTGAAGAAGGATCAGCCGAGTGGTTCTTGTGGGAGAACAACTCCATTTGGCTCACTAACTTCACACACCATCAGGCTTCCAAGCAGCTCTCAAGGAAACTCAGTTTTCACACTCTATGCTTAGTGCCCTTTGAGTGCATAGGACTCAAAGGAAGCTGGTAGAGCATCCCACACAAACGAATGCTCCACATGCGGGTTTCACATGCCACCAACTCCACATTCACAGGCAACTTCAGCGCCACAGCCGTTTTCAGATAGCCCTCAATGCAAAGGCTCTAGACACAAATATTGGTGTGAGAGCTTATTCAATCAAGGAAACACTGCATGTTGGTGAAGGGCATATTGAAGAAGGAACAGCCGAGTGGTTCTTGTGGGAGAACAACTCCATTTGGCTCACTAACTTCACACACCATCAGGCTTCCAAGCAGCTCTCAAGGAAACTCAGTTTTCAAACTCTATGCTTAGTGCCCTTTGAGTCCCTAGGACTGAAATGAAGCTGGTAGAGCATCCCACAGAAACGAATGCTCCACATTCGGGTTTCACATGCCACCAACTCCACATTCACAGGCAACTTCAGCGCCACAGCCGTTTTCAGATAGCCCTCAATGCAAAGGCTCTAGACGCAAATATTGGTGTGAGAGCTAATTCAATCAAGGAAACACTGCATGTTGGTGAAGGGCATATTGAAGAAGGATCAGCCGAGTGGTTCTTGTGGGAGAACAACTCCATTTGGCTCACTAACTTCACACACCATCAGGCTTCCAAGCAGCTCTCAAGGAAACTCAGTTTTCACACTCTATGCTTAGTGCCCTTTGAGTGCATTATCTAGGAATGAACCTGGTAGAGCATCCCACACAAACGAATGCTCCACATGCGGGTTTCACATGCCACCAACTCCACATTCACAGGCAACTTCAGCGCCACAGCCGTTTTCAGATAGCCCTCAATGCAAAGGCTCTAGACGCAAATACTGGTGTGAGAGCTAATTCAATCAAGGAAACACTGCATGTTGGTGAAGGGCATATTGAAGAAGGATCAGCCGAGTGGTTCTTGTGGGAGAACAACTCCATTTGGCTCACTAACTTCACACACCATCAGGCTTCCAAGCAGCTCTCAAGGAAACTCAGTTTTCACACTCTATGCTTAGTGCTTTTTGAGTGCCTAGGACTGAGATGAAGCTGGTAGAGCATCCCACACAAACGAATGCTCCACATGCGGGTTTCACATGCCACCAACTCCACATTCACAGGCAACTTCAGCGCCACAGCCGTTTTCAGATAGCCCTCAATGCAAAGGCTCTAGACGCAAATATTGGTGTGAGAGCTAATTCAATCAAGGAAACACTGCATGTTGGTGAAGGGCATATTGAAGAAGGATCAGCGGAGTGGTTCTTGTGGGAGAACAACTCCATTTGGCTCACTAACTTCACACACCATCAGGCTTCCAAGCAGCTCTCAAGGAAACTCAGTTTTCACACTCTATGCTTAGTGCCCTTTGAGTGCATTATCTAGGAATGAACCTGGTAGAGCATCCCACACAAACGAATGCTCCACATGCGGGTTTCACATGCCACCAACTCCACATTCACAGGCAACTTCAGCGCCACAGCCGTTTTCAGATAGCCCTCAATGCAAAGGCTCTAGACGCAAATATTGGTGTGAGAGCTAATTCAATCAAGGAAACACTGCATGTTGGTGAAGGGCATATTGAAGAAGGATCAGCCGAGTGGTTCTTGTGGGAGAACAACTCCATTTGACTCACTAACTTCACACACCATCAGGCTTCCAAGCAGCTCTCAAGGAAACTCAGTTTTCACACTCTATGCTTAGTGCCCTTTGAGTGCATTATCTAGGAATGAACCTGGTAGAGCATCCCACACAAACGAATGCTCCACATGCGGGTTTCACATGCCACCAACTCCACATTCTCAGGCAACTTCAGCGCCACAGCCGTTTTCAGATAGCCCTCAATGGAAAGGCTCTAGACGCATATATTGGTGTGATAGCTAATTCAATCAAGGAAACACTGCAGGTTGGTGAAGGGCATATTGAAGAAGGATCAGCCGAGTGGTTCTTGTGGGAGAACAACTCCATTTGGCTCACTAACTTCACACACCATCAGGCTTCCAAGCAGCTCTCAAGGAAACTCAGTTTTCACACTCTATGCTTAGTGCCCTTTGAGTGCATTATCTAGGAATGAACCTGGTAGAGCATCCCACACAAACGACTGCTCCACATGCGGGTTTCACATGCCACCAACTCCACATTCTCAGGCAACTTCAGCGCCACAGCCATTTTCAGATAGCCCTCAATGCAAAGGCTCTAGACTCAAATATTGGTGTGAGAGCTAATTCAATCAAGGAAACACTGCATGTTGGTGAAGGGCATATTGAAGAAGGATCAGCCGAGTGGTTCTTGTGGGAGAACAACTCCATTTGGCTCACTAACTTCACACACCATCAGGTTTCCAAGCAGCTCTCAAGGAAACTCAGTTTTCACACTCTAGGCTTAGTGCCCTTTGAGTGCATTATCTAGGAATGAACCTGGTCGAGCATTCCACACAAACGAATGCTCCACATGCGGGTTTCACATGCCACCAACTCCACATTCACAGGCAACTTCAGCGCCACAGCCGTTTTCAGATAGCCCTCAATGCAAAGGCTCTAGACGCAAATATTGGTGTGAGAGCTAATTCAATCAAGGAAACACTGCATGTTGGTGAAGGGCATATTGAAGAAGGATCAGCCGAGTGGTTCTTGTGGGAGAACAACTCCATTTGGCTCACTAACTTCACACACCATCAGGCTTCCAAGCAGCTCTCAAGGAAACTCAGTTTTCACACTCTATGCTTAGTGCCCTTTGAGTGCATTATCTAGGAATGAACCTGGTAGAGCATCCCACACAAACGAATGCTCCACATGCGGGTTTCACATGCCACCAACTCCACATTCACGGGCAACTTCAGCGCCACAGCCGTTTTCAGATAGCCCTCAATGCAAAGGCTCTAGACGCAAATATTGGTGTGAGAGCTAATTCAATCAAGGAAACACTGCATGTTGGTGAAGGGCATATTGAAGAATAATCAGCCGAGTGGTTCTTGTGGGAGAACAACTCCATTTGGCTCACTAACTTCACACACCATCAGGCTTCCAAGCAGCTCTCAAGGAAACTCAGTTTTCACACTCTATGCTTAGTGCCCTTTGAGTGCATTATCTAGGAATGAACCTGGTAGAGCATCCCACACAAACGAATGCTCCACATGCAGGTTTCACATGCCACCAACTCCACATTCTCAGGCAACTTCAGCGCCACAGCCGTTTTCAGATAGCCCTCAATGCAAAGGCTGTAGACGCAAATATTGGTGTGAGAGCTAATTCAATCAAGGAAACACTGCATGTTGGTGAAGGGCATATTGAAGAAGGATCAGCCGAGTGGTTCTTGTGGGAGAACAACTCCATTTGGCTCACTAACTTCACACACCATCAGGCTTCCAAGCAGCTCTCAAGGAAACTTAGTTTCCACACTCTATGCTTAGTGCCCTTTGAGTGCATTATCTAGGAATGAACCTGGTAGATCATCCCACACAAACAAATGCTCCACATGCGGGTTTCACATGCCACCAACTCCACATTCACAGGCAACTTCAGCGCCACAGCCGTTTTTCAGATAGCCCTCAATGCAAAGGCTTTAGACGCAAATATTGGTGTGAGAGCTAATTCAATCAAGGAAACACTGCATGTTGGTGAAGGGCATATTGAAGAAGGAACAGCCGAGTGGTTCTTGTGGGAGAACAACTCCATTTGGCTCACTAACTTCACACACCATCAGGCTTCCAAGCAGCTCTCAAGGAAACTCAGTTTACACAGTCTATGCTTAGTGCCCTTTGAGTGCATTATCTAGGAATGAACCTGGTAGAGCATCCCACACAAACGAATGCTCCACATGCGGGTTTCACATGCCACCAACTCCACATTCACAGGCAACTTCAGCGCCACAGCCGTTTTCAGATAGCCCTCAATGCAAAGGCTCTAGACGCAAATATTGGTGTGAGAGCTAATTCAATCAAGGAAACACTGCATGTTGGTGAAGGGCATATTGAAGAAGGATCAGCCGAGTGGTTCTTGTGGGAGAACAACTCCATTTGGCTCACTAACTTCACACACCATCAGGCTTCCAAGCAGCTCTCAAGGAAACTCAGTTTACACAGTCTATGCTTAGTGCCCTTTGAGTGCATTATCTAGGAATGAACCTGGTAGAGCATCCCACAAAAACGAATGCTCCACATGCGGGTTTCACATGCCACCAACTCCACATTCTCAGGCAACTTCAGCGCCACAGCCGTTTTCAGATAGCCCTCAATGCAAAGGCTCTAGACGCAAATATTGGTGTGAGAGCTAATTCAATCAAGGAAACACTGCATGTTGGTGAAGGGCATATTGAAGAAGGATCAGCCGAGTGGTTCTTGTGGGAGAACAACTCCATTTGGCTCACTAACTTCACACACCATCAGGCTTCCAAGCAGCTCTCAAGGAAACTCAGTTTTCACACTCTATGCTTAGTGCCCTTTGAGTGCATTATCTAGGAATGAACCTGGTAGAGCATCCCACACAAACGAATGCTCCACATGCGGGTTTCACATGCCACCAACTCCACATTCACAGGCAACTTCAGCGCCACAGCCGTTTTCAGATAGCCCTCAATGCAAAGGCTCTAGACGCAAATATTGGTGTGAGAGCTAATTCAATCAAGGAAACACTGCATGTTGGTGAAGGGCATATTGAAGAAGGATCAGCCGAGTGGTTCTTGTGGGAGAACAACTCCATTTGGCTCACTAACTTCACACACCATCAGGCTTCCAAGCAGCTCTCAAGGAAACTCAGTTTTCACACTCTATGCTTAGTGCCCTTTGAGTGCATTATCTAGGAATGAACCTGGTAGAGCATCCCACACAAACGAATGCTCCACATGCGGGTTTCACATGCCACCAACTCCACATTCACAGGCAACTTCAGCGCCACAGCCGTTTTCAGATAGCCCTCAATGCAAAGGCTCTAGACGCAAATATTGGTGTGAGAGCTAATTCAATCAAGGAAACACTGCATGTTGGTGAAGGGCATATTGAAGAAGGATCAGCCGAGTGGTTCTTGTGGGAGAACAACTCCATTTGGCTCACTAACTTCACACACCATCAGGCTTCCAAGCAGCTCTCAAGGAAACTCAGTTTTCACACTCTATGCTTAGTGCCCTTTGAGTGCATTATCTAGGAATGAACCTGGTAGAGCATTCCACACAAACGAATTCTCCACATGCGGGTTTCACATGCCACCAACTCCACATTCTCACGCAACTTCAGCGCCACAGCCGTTTTCAGATAGCCCTCAATGCAAAGGCTCTAGACGCAAATATTGGTGTGAGAGCTAATTCAATCAAGGAAACACTGCATGTTGGTGAAGGGCATATTGAAGAAGGATCAGCCGAGTGGTTCTTGTGGGAGAACAACTCCATTTGACTCACTAACTTCACACACCATCAGGCTTCCAAGCAGCTCTCAAGGAAACTCAGTTTTCACACTCTATGCTTAGTGCCCTTTGAGTGCATTATCTAGGAATGAACCTGGTAGAGCATCCCACACAAACGAATGCTCCACATGCGGGTTTCACATGCCACCAACTCCACATTCTCAGGCAACTTCAGCGCCACAGCTGTTTTCAGATAGCCCTCAATGGAAAGGCTCTAGACGCAAATATTGGTGTGATAGCTAATTCAATCAAGGAAACACTGCAGGTTGGTGAAGGGCATATTGAAGAAGGATCAGCCGAGTGGTTCTTGTGGAGAACAACTCCATTTGGCTCACTAACTTCACACACCATCAGGCTTCCAAGCAGCTCTCAAGGAAACTCAGTTTTCACACTCTATGCTTAGTGCCCTTTGAGTGCATTATCTAGGAATGAACCTGGTAGAGCATCCCACACAAACGACTGCTCCACATGCGGGTTTCACATGCCACCAACTCCACATTCTCAGGCAACTTCAGCGCCACAGCCATTTTCAGATAGCCCTCAATGCAAAGGCTCTAGACTCAAATATTGGTGTGAGAGCTAATTCAATCAAGGAAACACTGCATGTTGGTGAAGGGCATATTGAAGAAGGATCAGCCGAGTGGTTCTTGTGGGAGAACAACTCCATTTGGCTCACTAACTTCACACACCATCAGGTTTCCAAGCAGCTCTCAAGGAAACTCAGTTTTCACACTCTATGCTTAGTGCCCTTTGAGTGCATTATCTAGGAATGAACCTGGTAGAGCATTCCACACAAACGAATGCTCCACATGCGGGTTTCACATGCCACCAACTCCACATTCACAGGCAACTTCAGCGCCACAGCCGTTTTCAGATAGCCCTCAATGCAAAGGCTCTAGACGCAAATATTGGTGTGAGAGCTAATTCAATCAAGGAAACACTGCATGTTGGTGAAGGGCATATTGAAGAAGGATCAGCCGAGTGGTTTCTTGTGGGAGAACAACTCCATTTGGCTCACTAACTTCACACACCATCAGGCTTCCAAGCAGCTCTCAAGGAAACTCAGTTTTCACACTCTATGCTTAGTGCCCTTTGAGTGCATTATCTAGGAATGAACCTGGTAGAGCATCCCACACAAACGAATGCTCCACATGCGGGTTTCACATGCCACCAACTCCACATTCACGGGCAACTTCAGCGCCACAGCCGTTTTCAGATAGCCCTCAATGCAAAGGCTCTAGACGCAAATATTGGTGTGAGAGATAATTCAATCAAGGAAACACTGCATGTTGGTGAAGGGCATATTGAAGAAGGATCAGCCGAGTGGTTCTTGTGGGAGAACAACTCCATTTGGCTCACTAACTTCACACACCATCAGGCTTCCAAGCAGCTCTCAAGGAAACTCAGTTTTCACACTCTATGCTTAGTGCCCTTTGAGTGCATTATCTAGGAATGAACCTGGTAGAGCATCCCACACAAACGAATGCTCCACATGCGGGTTTCACATGCCACCAACTCCACATTCACAGGCAACTTCAGCGCCACAGCTGTTTTCAGATAGCCCTCAATGCAAAGGCTCTAGACGCAAATATTGGTGTGAGAGCTAATTCAATCAAGGAAACACTGCATGTTGGTGAAGGGCATATTGAAGAAGGATCAGCCGAGTGGTTCTTGTGGGAGAACAACTCCATTTGGCTCACTAACTTCACACACCATCAGGCTTCCAAGCAGCTCTCAAGGAAACTCAGTTTTCACACTCTATGCTTAGTGCCCTTTGAGTGCATTATCTAGGAATGAACCTGGTAGAGCATCCCACACAAACGAATGCTCCACATGCAGGTTTCACATGCCAAAAACTCCACATTCTCAGGCAACTTCAGCGCCACAGCCGTTTTCAGATAGCCCTCAATGCAAAGGCTCTAGACGCAAATATTGGTGTGAGAGCTAATTCAATCAAGGAAACACTGCATGTTGGTGAAGGGCATATTGAAGAAGGAACAGCCGAGTGGTTCTTGTGGGAGAACAACTCCATTTGGCTCACTAACTTCACACACCATCAGGCTTCCAAGCAGCTCTCAAGGAAACTCAGTTTCCACACTCTATGCTTAGTGCCCTTTGAGTGCATTATCTAGGAATGAACCTGGTAGATCATCCCACACAAACAAATGCTCCACATGCGGGTTTCACATGCCACCAACTCCACATTCACAGGCAACTTCAGCGCCACAGCCGTTTTCAGATAGCCCTCAATGCAAAGGCTCTAGACGCAAATATTGGTGTGAGAGCTAATTCAATCAAGGAAACACTGCATGTTGGTGAAGGGCATATTGAAGAAGGATCAGCCGAGTGGTTCTTGTTTGAGAACAACTCCATTTGGCTCACTAACTTCACACACCATCAGGCTTCCAAGCAGCTCTCAAGGAAACTCAGTTTACACAGTCTATGCTTAGTGCCCTTTGAGTGCATTATCTAGGAATGAACCTGGTAGAGCATCCCACACAAACGAATGCTCCACATGCGGGTTTCACATGCCACCAACTCCACATTCACAGGCAACTTCAGCACCAATAGCCGTTTTCAGATAGCCCTCAATGCAAAGGCTCTAGACGCAAATATTGGTGTGAGAGCTAATTCAATCAAGGAAACACTGCATGTTGGTGAAGGGCATATTGAAGAAGGATCAGCCGAGTGGTTCTTGTGGGAGAACAACTCCATTTGGCTCACTAACTTCACACACCATCAGGCTTCCAAGCAGCTCTCAAGGAAACTCAGTTTCCACACTCTATGCTTAGTGCCCTTTGAGTGCATTATCTAGGAATGAACCTGGTAGAGCATCCCACACAAACGAATGCTCCACATGCGGGTTTCACATGCCACCAACTCCACATTCTCAGGCAACTTCAGCGCCACAGCCGTTTTCAGATAGCCCTCAATGCAAAGGCTCTAGACGCAAATATTGGTGTGAGAGCTAATTCAATCAAGGAAACACTGCATGTTGGTGAAGGGCATATTGAAGAAGGATCAGCCGAGTGGTTCTTGTGGGAGAACAACTCATTTGGCTCACTAACTTCACACACCATCAGGCTTCCAAGCAGCTCTCAAGGAAACTCAGTTTTCACACTCTATGCTTAGTGCCCTTTGAGTGCATTATCTAGGAATGAACCTGGTAGAGCATCCCACACAAACGAATGCTCCACATGCGGGTTTCACATGCCACCAACTCCACATTCACATGCAACTTCAGCACCATAGCCGTTTTCAGATAGCCCTCAATGCAAAGGCTCTAGACGCAAATATTGGTGTGAGAGCTAATTCAATCAAGGAAACACTGCATGTTGGTGAAGGGCATATTGAAGAAGGATCAGCCGAGTGGTTCTTGTGGGAGAACAACTCCATTTGGCTCACTAACTTCACACACCATCAGGCTTCCAAGCAGCTCTCAAGGAAACTCAGTTTTCACACTCTATGCTTAGTGCCCTTTGAGTGCATTATCTAGGAATGAACCTGGTAGAGCATCCCACACAACGAATGCTCCACATGCGGGTTTCACATGCCACCAACTCCACATTCACAGGCAACTTCAGCGCCACAGCCGTTTTCAGATAGCCCTCAATGCAAAGGCTCTAGACGCAAATATTGGTGTGAGAGCTAATTCAATCAAGGAAACACTGCATGTTGGTGAAGGGCATATTGAAGAAGGATCAGCCGAGTGGTTCTTGTGGGAGAACAACTCCATTTGGCTCACTAACTTCACACACCATCAGGCTTCCAAGCAGCTCTCAAGGAAACTCAGTTTTCACACTCTATGCTTAGTGCCCTTTGAGTGCATTATCTAGGAATGAACCTGGTAGAGCATCCCACACAAACGAATGCTCCACATGCGGGTTTCACATGCCACCAACTCCACATTCACAGGCAACTTCAGAGCCACAGCCGTTTTCAGATAGCCCTCAATGCAAAGGCTCTAGACGCAAATATTGGTGTGAGAGCTAATTCAATCAAGGAAACACTGCATGTTGGTGAAGGGCATATTGAAGAAGGATCAGAAGAGTGGTTCTTGTGGGAGAACAACTCCATTTGGCTCACTAACTTCACACACCATCAGGCTTCCAAGCAGCTCTCAAGGAAACTCAGTTTACACAGTCTATGCTTAGTGCCCTTTGAGTGCATTATCTAGGAATGAACCTGGTAGAGCATCCCACGCAAACGAATGCTCCACATGCGGGTTTCACATGCCACCAACTCCACATTCTCAGGCAACTTCAGCGCCACAGCCGTTTTCAGATAGCCCTCAATGCAAAGGCTCTAGACGCAAATATTGGTGTGAGAGCTAATTCAATCAAGGAAACACTGCATGTTGGTGAAGGGCATATTGAAGAAGGATCAGCCGAGTGGTTCTTGTGGGAGAACAACTCCATTTGGCTCACTAACTTCACACACCATCAGGCTTCCAAGCAGCTCTCAAGGAAACTCAGTTTCCACACTCTATGCTTAGTGCCCTTTGAGTGCATTATCTAGGAATGAACCTGGTAGATCATCCCACACAAACAAATGCTCCACATGCGGGTTTCACATGCCACCAACTCCACATTCACAGGCAACTTCAGCGCCACAGCCGTTTTCAGATAGCCCTCAATGCAAAGGCTCTAGACGCAAATATTGGTGTGAGAGCTAATTCAATCAAGGAAACACTGCATGTTGGTGAAGGGCATATTGAAGAAGGATCAGCCGAGTGGTTCTTGTTTGAGAACAACTCCATTTGGCTCACTAACTTCACACACCATCAGGCTTCCAAGCAGCTCTCAAGGAAACTCAGTTTACACAGTCTATGCTTAGTGCCCTTTGAGTGCATTATCTAGGAATGAACCTGGTAGAGCATCCCACACAAACGAATGCTCCACATGCGGGTTTCACATGCCACCAACTCCACATTCACAGGCAACTTCAGCGCCACAGCCGTTTTCAGATAGCCCTCAATGCAAAGGCTCTAGACGCAAATATTGGTGTGAGAGCTAATTCAATCAAGGAAACACTGCATGTTGGTGAAGGACATATTGAAGAAGGAACAGCCGAGTGGTTCTTGTGGGAGAACAACTCCATTTGGCTCACTAACTTCACACACCATCAGGCTTCCAAGCAGCTCTCAAGGAAACTCAGTTTGCACACTCTATGCTTAGTGCCCTTTGAGTGCATTATCTAGGAATGAACCTGGTAGAGCATCCCACACAAACGAATGCTCCACATGCGGGGTTTCACATGCCACCAACTCCACATTCACAGGCAACTTCAGAGCCACAGCCGTTTTCAGATAGCCCTCAATGCAAAGGCTCTAGACGCAAATATTGGTGTGAGAGCTAATTCAATCAAGGAAACACTGCATGTTGGTGAAGGGCATATTGAAGAAGGATCAGAAGAGTGGTTCTTGTGGGAGAACAACTCCATTTGGCTCACTAACTTCACACACCATCAGGCTTCCAAGCAGCTCTCAAGGAAACTCAGTTTACACAGTCTATGCTTAGTGCCCTTTGAGTGCATTATCTAGGAATGAACCTGGTAGAGCATCCCACGCAAACGAATGCTCCACATGCGGGTTTCACATGCCACCAACTCCACATTCTCAGGCAACTTCAGCGCCACAGCCGTTTTCAGATAGCCCTCAATGCAAAGGCTCTAGACGCAAATATTGGTGTGAGAGCTAATTCAATCAAGGAAACACTGCATGTTGGTGAAGGGCATATTGAAGAAGGATCAGCCGAGTGGTTCTTGTGGGAGAACAACTCCATTTGGCTCACTAACTTCACACACCATCAGGCTTCCAAGCAGCTCTCAAGGAAACTCAGTTTCCACACTCTATGCTTAGTGCCCTTTGAGTGCATTATCTAGGAATGAACCTGGTAGATCATCCCACACAAACAAATGCTCCACATGCGGGTTTCACATGCCACCAACTCCACATTCACAGGCAACTTCAGCGCCACAGCCGTTTTCAGATAGCCCTCAATGCAAAGGCTCTAGACGCAAATATTGGTGTGAGAGCTAATTCAATCAAGGAAACACTGCATGTTGGTGAAGGGCATATTGAAGAAGGATCAGCCGAGTGGTTCTTGTGGGAGAACAACTCATTTGGCTCACTAACTTCACACACCATCAGGCTTCCAAGCAGCTCTCAAGGAAACTCAGTTTTCACACTCTATGCTTAGTGCCCTTTGAGTGCATTATCTAGGAATGAACCTGGTAGAGCATCCCACACAAACGAATGCTCCACATGCGGGTTTCACATGCCACCAACTCCACATTCTCAGGCAACTTCAGCGCCACAGCTGTTTTCAGATAGCCCTCAATGGAAAGGCTCTAGACGCAAATATTGGTGTGATAGCTAATTCAATCAAGGAAACACTGCAGGTTGGTGAAGGGCATATTGAAGAAGGATCAGCCGAGTGGTTCTTGTGGGAGAACAACTCCATTTGGCTCACTAACTTCACACACCATCAGGCTTCCAAGCAGCTCTCAAGGAAACTCAGTTTTCACACTCTATGCTTAGTGCCCTTTGAGTGCATTATCTAGGAATGAACCTGGTAGAGCATCCCACACAAACGACTGCTCCACATGCGGGTTTCACATGCCACCAACTCCACATTCTCAGGCAACTTCAGCGCCACAGCCATTTTCAGATAGCCCTCAATGCAAAGGCTCTAGACTCAAATATTGGTGTGAGAGCTAATTCAATCAAGGAAACACTGCATGTTGGTGAAGGGCATATTGAAGAAGGATCAGCCGAGTGGTTCTTGTGGGAGAACAACTCCATTTGGCTCACTAACTTCACACACCATCAGGTTTCCAAGCAGCTCTCAAGGAAACTCAGTTTTCACACTCTATGCTTAGTGCCCTTTGAGTGCATTATCTAGGAATGAACCTGGTAGAGCATTCCACACAAACGAATGCTCCACATGCGGGTTTCACATGCCACCAACTCCACATTCACAGGCAACTTCAGCGCCACAGCCGTTTTCAGATAGCCCTCAATGCAAAGGCTCTAGACGCAAATATTGGTGTGAGAGCTAATTCAATCAAGGAAACACTGCATGTTGGTGAAGGGCATATTGAAGAAGGATCAGCCGAGTGGTTCTTGTGGGAGAACAACTCCATTTGGCTCACTAACTTCACACACCATCAGGCTTCCAAGCAGCTCTCAAGGAAACTCAGTTTTCACACTCTATGCTTAGTGCCCTTTGAGTGCATTATCTAGGAATGAACCTGGTAGAGCATCCCACACAAACGAATGCTCCACATGCGGGTTTCACATGCCACCAACTCCACATTCACGGGCAACTTCAGCGCCACAGCCGTTTTCAGATAGCCCTCAATGCAAAGGCTCTAGACGCAAATATTGGTGTGAGAGATAATTCAATCAAGGAAACACTGCATGTTGGTGAAGGGCATATTGAAGAAGGATCAGCCGAGTGGTTCTTGTGGGAGAACAACTCCATTTGGCTCACTAACTTCACACACCATCAGGCTTCCAAGCAGCTCTCAAGGAAACTCAGTTTTCACACTCTATGCTTAGTGCCCTTGAGTGCATTATCTAGGAATGAACCTGGTAGAGCATCCCACACAAACGAATGCTCCACATGCGGGTTTCACATGCCACCAACTCCACATTCACAGGCAACTTCAGCGCCACAGCTGTTTTCAGATAGCCCTCAATGCAAAGGCTCTAGACGCAAATATTGGTGTGAGAGCTAATTCAATCAAGGAAACACTGCATGTTGGTGAAGGGCATATTGAAGAAGGATCAGCCGAGTGGTTCTTGTGGGAGAACAACTCCATTTGGCTCACTAACTTCACACACCATCAGGCTTCCAAGCAGCTCTCAAGGAAACTCAGTTTTCACACTCTATGCTTAGTGCCCTTTGAGTGCATTATCTAGGAATGAACCTGGTAGAGCATCCCACACAAACGAATGCTCCACATGCAGGTTTCACATGCCAAAAACTCCACATTCTCAGGCAACTTCAGCGCCACAGCCGTTTTCAGATAGCCCTCAATGCAAAGGCTCTAGACGCAAATATTGGTGTGAGAGCTAATTCAATCAAGGAAACACTGCATGTTGGTGAAGGGCATATTGAAGAAGGAACAGCCGAGTGGTTCTTGTGGGAGAACAACTCCATTTGGCTCACTAACTTCACACACCATCAGGCTTCCAAGCAGCTCTCAAGGAAACTCAGTTTCCACACTCTATGCTTAGTGCCCTTTGAGTGCATTATCTAGGAATGAACCTGGTAGATCATCCCACACAAACAAATGCTCCACATGCGGGTTTCACATGCCACCAACTCCACATTCACAGGCAACTTCAGCGCCACAGCCGTTTTCAGATAGCCCTCAATGCAAAGGCTCTAGACGCAAATATTGGTGTGAGAGCTAATTCAATCAAGGAAACACTGCATGTTGGTGAAGGGGCATATTGAAGAAGGATCAGCCGAGTGGTTCTTGTTTGAGAACAACTCCATTTGGCTCACTAACTTCACACACCATCAGGCTTCCAAGCAGCTCTCAAGGAAACTCAGTTACACATTCTATGCTTAGTGCCCTTTGAGTGCATTATCTAGGAATGAACCTGGTAGAGCATCCCACACAAACGAATGCTCCACATGCGGGTTTCACATGCCACCAACTCCACATTCACAGGCAACTTCAGCACCATAGCCGTTTTCAGATAGCCCTCATGCAAAGGCTCTAGACGCAAATATTGGTGTGAGAGCTAATTCAATCAAGAAACACTGCATGTTGGTGAAGGGCATATTGAAGAAGGATCAGCCGAGTGGTTCTTGTGGGAGAACAACTCCATTTGGCTCACTAACTTCACACACCATCAGGCTTCCAAGCAGCTCTCAAGGAAACTCAGTTTCCACACTCTATGCTTAGTGCCCTTTGAGTGCATTATCTAGGAATGAACCTGGTAGAGCATCCCACACAAACGAATGCTCCACATGCGGTAGTTTCACATGCCACCAACTCCACATTCTCAGGCAACTTCAGCGCCACAGCCGTTTTCAGATAGCCCTCAATGCAAAGGCTCTAGACGCAAATATTGGTGTGAGAGCTAATTCAATCAAGGAAACACTGCATGTTGGTGAAGGGCATATTGAAGAAGGATCAGCCGAGTGGTTCTTGTGGGAGAACAACTCCATTTGGCTCACTAACTTCACACACCATCAGGCTTCCAAGCAGCTCTCAAGGAAACTCAGTTTCACACTCTATGCTTAGTGCCCTTTGAGTGCATTATCTAGGAATGAACCTGGTAGAGCATCCCACACAAACGAATGCTCCACATGCGGGTTTCACATGCCACCAACTCCACATTCACATGCAACTTCAGCACCATAGCCGTTTTCAGATAGCCCTCAATGCAAAGGCTCTAGACGCAAATATTGGTGTGAGAGCTAATTCAATCAAGGAAACACTGCATGTTGGTGAAGGGCATATTGAAGAAGGATCAGCCGAGGTGGTTCTTGTGGTGGAGAACAACTCCATTTGGCTCACTAACTTCACACACCATCAGGCTTCCAAGCAGCTCTCAAGGAAACTCAGTTTTCACACTCTATGCTTAGTGCCCTTTGAGTGCATTATCTAGGAATGAACCTGGTAGAGCATCCCACACAAACGAATGCTCCACATGCGGGTTTCACATGCCACCAACTCCACATTCACAGGCAACTTCAGCGCCACAGCCGTTTTCAGATAGCCCTCAATGCAAAGGCTCTAGACGCAAATATTGGTGTGAGAGCTAATTCAATCAAGGAAACACTGCATGTTGGTGAAGGGCATATTGAAGAAGGATCAGCCGAGTGGTTCTTGTGGGAGAACAACTCCATTTGGCTCACTAACTTCACACACCATCAGGCTTCCAAGCAGCTCTCAAGGAAACTCAGTTTTCACACTCTATGCTTAGTGCCCTTTGAGTGCATTATCTAGGAATGAACCTGGTAGAGCATCCCACACAAACGAATGCTCCACATGCGGGTTTCACATGCCACCAACTCCACATTCACAGGCAACTTCAGAGCCACAGCCGTTTTCAGATAGCCCTCAATGCAAAGGCTCTAGACGCAAATATTGGTGTGAGAGCTAATTCAATCAAGGAAACACTGCATGTTGGTGAAGGGCATATTGAAGAAGGATCAGAAGAGTGGTTCTTGTGGGAGAACAACTCCATTTGGCTCACTAACTTCACACACCATCAGGCTTCCAAGCAGCTCTCAAGGAAACTCAGTTTACACAGTCTATGCTTAGTGCCCTTTGAGTGCATTATCTAGGAATGAACCTGGTAGAGCATCCCACGCAAACGAATGCTCCACATGCGGGTTTCACATGCCACCAACTCCACATTCTCAGGCAACTTCAGCGCCACAGCCGTTTTCAGATAGCCCTCAATGCAAAGGCTCTAGACGCAAATATTGGTGTGAGAGCTAATTCAATCAAGGAAACACTGCATGTTGGTGAAGGGCATATTGAAGAAGGATCAGCCGAGTGGTTCTTGTGGGAGAACAACTCCATTTGGCTCACTAACTTCACACACCATCAGGCTTCCAAGCAGCTCTCAAGGAAACTCAGTTTCCACACTCTATGCTTAGTGCCCTTTGAGTGCATTATCTAGGAATGAACCTGGTAGATCATCCCACACAAACAAATGCTCCACATGCGGGTTTCACATGCCACCAACTCCACATTCACAGGCAACTTCAGCGCCACAGCCGTTTTCAGATAGCCCTCAATGCAAAGGCTCTAGACGCAAATATTGGTGTGAGAGCTAATTCAATCAAGGAAACACTGCATGTTGGTGAAGGGCATATTGAAGAAGGATCAGCCGAGTGGTTCTTGTTTGAGAACAACTCCATTTGGCTCACTAACTTCACACACATCAGGCTTCCAAGCAGCTCTCAAGAAACTCAGTTTACACAGTCTATGCTTAGTGCCCTTTGAGTGCATTATCTAGGAATGAACCTGGTAGAGCATCCACACAAACGAATGCTCCACATGCGGGTTTCACATGCCACCAACTCCACATTCACAGGCAACTTCAGCGCCACAGCCGTTTTCAGATAGCCCTCAATGCAAAGGCTCTAGACGCAAATATTGGTGTGAGAGCTAATTCAATCAAGGAAACACTGCATGTTGGTGAAGGACATATTGAAGAAGGAACAGCCGAGTGGTTCTTGTGGGAGAACAACTCCATTTGGCTCACTAACTTCACACACCATCAGGCTTCCAAGCAGCTCTCAAGGAAACTCAGTTTTCACACTCTATGCTTAGTGCCCTTTGAGTGCATTATCTAGGAATGAACCTGGTAGAGCATCCCACACAAACGAATGCTCCACATGCGGGTTTCACATGCCACCAACTCCACATTCACAGGCAACTTCAGAGCCACAGCCGTTTTCAGATAGCCCTCAATGCAAAGGCTCTAGACGCAAATATTGGTGTGAGAGCTAATTCAATCAAGGAAACACTGCATGTTGGTGAAGGGCATATTGAAGAAGGATCAGAAGAGTGGTTCTTGTGGGAGAACAACTCCATTTGGCTCACTAACTTCACACACCATCAGGCTTCCAAGCAGCTCTCAAGGAAACTCAGTTTACACAGTCTATGCTTAGTGCCCTTTGAGTGCATTATCTAGGAATGAACCTGGTAGAGCATCCCACGCAAACGAATGCTCCACATGCGGGTTTCACATGCCACCAACTCCACATTCTCAGGCAACTTCAGCGCCACAGCCGTTTTCAGATAGCCCTCAATGCAAAGGCTCTAGACGCAAATATTGGTGTGAGAGCTAATTCAATCAAGGAAACACTGCATGTTGGTGAAGGGCATATTGAAGAAGGATCAGCCGAGTGGTTCTTGTGGGAGAACAACTCCATTTGGCTCACTAACTTCACACACCATCAGGCTTCCAAGCAGCTCTCAAGGAAACTCAGTTTCCACACTCTATGCTTAGTGCCCTTTGAGTGCATTATCTAGGAATGAACCTGGTAGATCATCCCACACAAACAAATGCTCCACATGCGGGTTTCACATGCCACCAACTCCACATTCACAGGCAACTTCAGCGCCACAGCCGTTTTCAGATAGCCCTCAATGCAAAGGCTCTAGACGCAAATATTGGTGTGAGAGCTAATTCAATCAAGGAAACACTGCATGTTGGTGAAGGGCATATTGAAGAAGGATCAGCCGAGTGGTTCTTGTGGGAGAACAACTCCATTTGGCTCACTAACTTCACACACCATCAGGCTTCCAAGCAGCTCTCAAGGAAACTCAGTTTTCACACTCTATGCTTAGTGCCCTTTGAGTGCATTATCTAGGAATGAACCTGGTAGAGCATCCCACACAAACGAATGCTCCACATGCGGGTTTCACATGCCACCAACTCACATTCACAGGCAACTTCAGCGCCACAGCCGTTTTCAGATAGCCCTCAATGCAAAGGCTCTAGACGCAAATATTGGTGTGAGAGCTAATTCAATCAAGGAAACACTGCATGTTGGTGAAGGGCATATTGAAGAAGGATCAGCCGAGTGGTTCTTGTGGGAGAACAACTCCATTTGGCTCACTAACTTCACACACCATCAGGCTTCCAAGCAGCTCTCAAGGAAACTCAGTTTCCACACTCTATGCTTAGTGCCCTTTGAGTGCATTATCTAGGAATGAACCTGGTAGATCATCCCACAGAAACATATGCTCCACATGCGGGTTTCACATGCCACCAACTCCACATTCACAGGCAACTTCAGCGCCACAGCCGTTTTCAGATAGCCCTCAATGCAAAGGCTCTAGACGCAAATATTGGTGTGAGAGCTAATTCAATCAAGGAAACACTGCATGTTGGTGAAGGGCATATTGAAGAAGGATCAGAACAGAGGTTCTTGTGGGAGAACAACTCCATTTGACTCACTAACTTCAAACACCATCAGGCTTCCAAGCAGCTCTCAAGGAAACTCAGTTTGCACACTCTATGCTTAGTGCCCTTTGAGTGCATTATCTAGGAATGAACCTGGTAGAGCATCCCACACAAACGAATGCTCCACATGCGGGTTTCACATGCCACCAACTCCACATTCACAGCAACTTCAGCGCCACAGCCGTTTTCAGATAGCCCTCAATGCAAAGGCTCTAGACGCAAATATTGGTGTGAGAGCTAATTCAATCAAGGAAACACTGCATGTTGGTGAAGGGCATATTGAAGAAGGATCAGCCGAGTGGTTCTTGTGGAGAACAACTCCATTTGGCTCACTAACTTCACATACCATCAGGCTTCCAAGCAGCTCTCAAGGAAACTCAGTTTTCACACTCTATGCTTAGTGCCCTTTGAGTGCATTATCTAGGAATGAACCTGGTAGAGCATCCCACACAAACGAATGCTCCACATGCGGGTTTCACATGCCACCAACTCCACATTCACAGGCAACTTCAGCGCCACAGCCGTTTTCAGATAGCCCTCAATGCAAAGGCTCTACACGCAAATACTGGTGTGAGAGCTAATTCAATCAAGGAAACACTGCATGTTGGTGAAGGGCATATTGAAGAAGGATCAGCCGAGTGGTTCTTGTGGGAGAACAACTCCATTTGGCTCACTAACTTCACACACCATCAGGCTTCCAAGCAGCTCTCAAGGAAACTCAGTTTTCACACTCTATGCTTAGTGCCCTTTGAGTGCATTATCTAGGAATGAACCTGGTAGAGCATCCCACACAAACGAATGCTCCACATGCGGGTTTCACATGCCACCAACTCCACATTCACAGGCAACTTCAGCGCCACAGCCGTTTTCAGATAGCCCTCAATGCAAAGGCTCTAGACGCAAATATTGGTGTGAGAGCTAATTCAATCAAGGAAACACTGCATGTTGGTGAAGGGCATATTGAAGAAGGATCAGCCGAGTGGTTCTTGTGGGAGAACAACTCCATTTGGCTCACTAACTTCACACACCATCAGGCTTCCAAGCAGCTCTCAAGGAAACTCAGTTTTCACACTCTATGCTTAGTGCCCTTTGAGTGCATTATCTAGGAATGAACCTGGTAGAGCATCCCACACAAACGAATGCTCCACATGCGGGTTTCACATGCCACCAACTCCACATTCACAGGCAACTTCAGCGCCACAGCCGTTTTCAGATAGCCCTCAATGCAAAGGCTCTAGACGCAAATACTGGTGTGAGAGCTAATTCAATCAAGGGAACACTGCATGTTGGTGAAGGGCATATTGAAGAAGGATCAGCCGAGTGGTTCTTGTGGGAGAACAACTCCATTTGGCTCACTAACTTCACACACCATCAGGCTTCCAAGCAGCTCTCAAGGAAACTCAGTTTTCACACTCTATGCTTAGTGCCCTTTGAGTGCATTATCTAGGAATGAACCTGGTAGAGCATCCCACACAAACGAATGCTCCACATGCGGGTTTCACATGCCACCAACTCCACATTCACAGGCAACTTCAGCGCCACAGCCGTTTTCAGATAGCCCTCAATGCAAAGGCTCTAGACGCAAATATTGGTGTGAGAGCTAATTCAATCAAGGAAACACTGCATGTTGGTGAAGGGCATATTGAAGAAGGATCAGCCGAGTGGTTCTTGTGGGAGAACAACTCCATTTGGCTCACTAACTTCACACACCATCAGGCTTCCAAGCAGCTCTCAAGGAAACTCAGTTTTCACACTCTATGCTTAGTGCCCTTTGAGTGCATTATCTAGGAATGAACCTGGTAGAGCATCCCACACAAACGAATGCTCCACATGCGGGTTTCACATGCCACCAACTCCACATTCACAGGCAACTTCAGCGCCACAGCCGTTTTCAGATAGCCCTCAATGCAAAGGCTCTAGACGCAAATATTGGTGTGAGAGCTAATTCAATCAAGGAAACACTGCATGTTGGTGAAGGGCATATTGAAGAAGGATCAGCCGAGTGGTTCTTGTGGGAGAACAACTCCATTTGGCTCACTAACTTCACACACCATCAGGCTTCCAAGCAGCTCTCAAGGAAACTCAGTTTTCACACTCTATGCTTAGTGCCCTTTGAGTGCATTATCTAGGAATGAACCTGGTAGAGCATCCCACACAAACGAATGCTCCACATGCGGGTTTCACATGCCACCAACTCCACATTCACAGGCAACTTCAGAGCCACAGCCGTTTTCAGATAGCCCTCAATGCAAAGGCTCTAGACGCAAATATTGGTGTGAGAGCTAATTCAATCAAGGAAACACTGCAGGTTGGTGAAGGGCATATTGAAGAAGGAACAGCCGAGTGGTTCTTGTGGGAGAACAACTCCATTTGGCTCACTAACTTCACACACCATCAGGCTTCCAAGCAGCTCTCAAGGAAACTCAGTTTTCACACTCTATGCTTAGTGCCCTTTGAGTGCATTATCTAGGAATGAACCTGGTAGAGCATCCCACACAAACGAATGCTCCACATGCGGGTTTCACATGCCACCAACTCCACATTCTCAGGCAACTTCAGCGCCACAGCCGTTTTCAGATAGCCCTCAATGCAAAGGCTCTAGACGCAAATATTGGTGTGAGAGCTAATTCAATCAAGGAAACACTGCATGTTGGTGAAGGGCATATTGAAGAAGGATCAGCCGAGTGGTTCTTGTGGGAGAACAACTCCATTTGGCTCACTAACTTCACACACCATCAGGCTTCCAAGCAGCTCTCAAGGAAACTCAGTTTCCACACTCTATGCTTAGTGCCCTTTGAGTGCATTATCTAGGAATGAACCTGGTAGATCATCCCACACAAACAAATGCTCCACATGCGGGTTTCACATGCCACCAACTCCACATTCACAGGCAACTTCAGCGCCACAGCCGTTTTCAGATAGCCCTCAATGCAAAGGCTCTAGACGCAAATATTGGTGTGAGAGATAATTCAATCAAGGAAACACTGCATGTTGGTGAAGGGCATATTGAAGAAAGATCAGCCGAGTGGTTCTTGTGGGAGAACAACTCCATTTGGCTCACTAACTTCACACACCATCAGGCTTCCAAGCAGCTCTCAAGGAAACTCAGTTTACACAGTCTATGCTTAGTGCCCTTTGAGTGCATTATCTAGGAATGAACCTGGTAGAGCATCCCACACAAACGAATGCTCCACATGCGGGTTTCACATGCCACCAACTCCACATTCACAGGCAACTTCAGCGCCACAGCCGTTTTCAGATAGCCCTCAATGCAAAGGCTCTAGACGCAAATATTGGTGTGAGAGCTAATTCAATCAAGGAAACACTGCATGTTGGTGAAGGGCATATTGAAGAAGGAACAGCCGAGTGGTTCTTGTGGGAGAACAACTCCATTTGGCTCACTAACTTCACACACCATCAGGCTTCCAAGCAGCTCTCAAGGAAACTCAGTTTACACAGTCTATGCTTAGTGCCCTTTGAGTGCATTATCTAGGAATGAACCTGGTAGAGCATCCCACACAAACGAATGCTCCACATGCGGGTTTCACATGCCACCAACTCCACATTCTCAGGCAACTTCAGCGCCACAGCCGTTTTCAGATAGCCCTCAATGCAAAGGCTCTAGACGCAAATATTGGTGTGAGAGCTAATTCAATCAAGGAAACACTGCATGTTGGTGAAGGGCATATTGAAGAAGGATCAGCCGAGTGGTTCTTGTGGGAGAACAACTCCATTTGGCTCACTAACTTCACACACCATCAGGCTTCCAAGCAGCTCTCAAGGAAACTCAGTTTTCACACTCTATGCTTAGTGCCCTTTGAGTGCATTATCTAGGAATGAACCTGGTAGAGCATCCCACACAAACGAATGCTCCACATGCGGGTTTCACATGCCACCAACTCCACATTCACAGGCAACTTCAGCGCCACAGCCGTTTTCAGATAGCCCTCAATGCAAAGGCTCTAGACGCAAATATTGGTGTGAGAGCTAATTCAATCAAGGAAACACTGCATGTTGGTGAAGGGCATATTGAAGAAGGATCAGCCGAGTGGTTCTTGTGGGAGAACAACTCCATTTGGCTCACTAACTTCACACACCATCAGGCTTCCAAGCAGCTCTCAAGGAAACTCAGTTTTCACACTCTATGCTTAGTGCCCTTTGAGTGCATTATCTAGGAATGAACCTGGTAGAGCATCCCACACAAACGAATGCTCCACATGCGGGTTTCACATGCCATCAACTCCACATTCACAGGCAACTTCAGCGCCACAGCCGTTTTCAGATAGCCCTCAATGCAAAGGCTCTAGACGCAAATATTGGTGTGAGAGCTAATTCAATCAAGGAAACACTGCATGTTGGTGAAGGGCATATTGAAGAAGGAACAGCCGAGTGGTTCTTGTGGGAGAACAACTCCATTTGGCTCACTAACTTCACACACCATCAGGCTTCCAAGCAGCTCTCAAGGAAACTCAGTTTACACAGTCTATGCTTAGTGCCCTTTGAGTGCATTATCTAGGAATGAACCTGGTAGAGCATCCCACACAAACGAATGCTCCACATGCGGGTTTCACATGCCACCAACTCCACATTCTCAGGCAACTTCAGCGCCACAGCCGTTTTCAGATAGCCCTCAATGCAAAGGCTCTAGACGCAAATATTGGTGTGAGAGCTAATTCAATCAAGGAAACACTGCATGTTGGTGAAGGGCATATTGAAGAAGGATCAGCCGAGTGGTTCTTGTGGGAGAACAACTCCATTTGGCTCACTAACTTCACACACCATCAGGCTTCCAAGCAGCTCTCAAGGAAACTCAGTTTCCACACTCTATGCTTAGTGCCCTTTGAGTGCATTATCTAGGAATGAACCTGGTAGATCATCCCACAGAAACAAATGCTCCACATGCGGGTTTCACATGCCACCAACTCCACATTCACAGGCAACTTCAGCGCCACAGCCGTTTTCAGATAGCCCTCAATGCAAAGGCTCTAGACGCAAATATTGGTGTGAGAGCTAATTCAATCAAGGAAACACTGCATGTTGGTGAAGGGCATATTGAAGAAGGATCAGAAGAGTGGTTCTTGTGGGAGAACAACTCCATTTGGCTCACTAACTTCACACACCATCAGGCTTCCAAGCAGCTCTCAAGGAAACTCAGTTTACACAGTCTATGCTTAGTGCCCTTTGAGTGCATTATCTAGGAATGAACCTGGTAGAGCATCCCACACAAACGAATGCTCCACATGCGGGTTTCACATGCCACCAACTCCACATTCTCAGGCAACTTCAGCGCCACAGCCGTTTTCAGATAGCCCTCAATGCAAAGGCTCTAGACGCAAATATTGGTGTGAGAGCTAATTCAATCAAGGAAACACTGCATGTTGGTGAAGGGCATATTGAAGAAGGATCAGCCGAGTGGTTCTTGTGGGAGAACAACTCCATTTGGCTCACTAACTTCACACACCATCAGGCTTCCAAGCAGCTCTCAAGGAAACTCAGTTTTCACACTCTATGCTTAGTGCCATTTGAGTCCCTAGGACTGAAATGAAGCTGGTAGAGCATCCCACAGAAACGAATGCTCCACATGCGGGTTTCACATGCCACCAACTCCACATTCTCAGGCAACTTCAGCGCCACAGCCGTTTTCAGATAGCCCTCAATGCAAAGGCTCTAGACGCAAATATTGGTGTGAGAGCTAATTCAATCAAGGAAACACTGCATGTTGGTGAAGGGCATATTGAAGAAGGATCAGCCGAGTGGTTCTTGTGGGAGAACAACTCCATTTGGCTCACTAACTTCACACACCATCAGGCTTCCAAGCAGCTCTCAAGGAAACTCAGTTTTCACACTCTATGCTTAGTGCCCTTTGAGTGCATTATCTAGGAATGAACCTGGTAGAGCATCCCACACAAACGAATGCTACACATGCGGGTTTCACATGCCACCAACTCCACATTCACAGGCAACTTCAGCGCCACAGCCGTTTTCAGATAGCCCTCAATGCAAAGGCTCTAGACGCAAATACTGGTGTGAGAGCTAATTCAATCAAGGAAACACTGCATGTTGGTGAAGGGCATATTGAAGAAGGATCAGCCGAGTGGTTCTTGTGGGAGAACAACTCCATTTGGCTCACTAACTTCACACACCATCAGGCTTCCAAGCAGCTCTCAAGGAAACTCAGTTTTCACACTCTATGCTTAGTGCCCTTTGAGTGCATTATCTAGGAATGAACCTGGTAGAGCATCCCACACAAACGAATGCTCCACATGCGGGTTTCACATGCCACCAACTCCACATTCACAGGCAACTTCAGCGCCACAGCCGTTTTCAGATAGCCCTCAATGCAAAGGCTCTAGACGCAAATATTGGTGTGAGAGCTAATTCAATCAAGGAAACACTGCATGTTGGTGAAGGGCATATTGAAGAAGGATCAGCCGAGTGGTTCTTGTGGGAGAACAACTCCATTTGGCTCACTAACTTCACACACCATCAGGCTTCCAAGCAGCTCTCAAGGAAACTCAGTTTTCACACTCTATGCTTAGTGCCCTTTGAGTGCATTATCTAGGAATGAACCTGGTAGAGCATCCCACACAAACGAATGCTCCACATGCGGGTTTCACATGCCACCAACTCCACATTCACAGGCAACTTCAGCGCCACAGCCGTTTTCAGATAGCCCTCAATGCAAAGGCTCTAGACGCAAATATTGGTGTGAGAGCTAATTCAATCAAGGAAACACTGCATGTTGGTGAAGGGCATATTGAAGAAGGATCAGCCGAGTGGTTCTTGTGGGAGAACAACTCCATTTGGCTCACTAACTTCACACACCATCAGGCTTCCAAGCAGCTCTCAAGGAAACTCAGTTTTCACACTCTATGCTTAGTGCCCTTTGAGTGCATTATCTAGGAATGAACCTGATAGAGCATCCCACACAAACGAATGCTCCACATGCGGGTTTCACATGCCACCAACTCCACATTCTCAGGCAACTTCAGCGGCACAGCCGTTTTCAGATAGCCCTCAATGCAAAGGCTCTAGACACAAATATTGGTGTGAGAGCTAATTCAATCAAGGAAACACTGCATGTTGGTGAAGGGCATATTGAAGAAGGATCAGCCGAGTGGTTCTTGTGGGAGAACAACTCCATTTGGCTCACTAACTTCACACACCATCAGGCTTCCAAGCAGCTCTCAAGGAAACTCAGTTTTCACACTCTATGCTTAGTGCCCTTTGAGTGCATTATCTAGGAATGAACCTGGTAGAGCATCCCACACAAACGAATGCTCCACATGCGGGTTTCACATGCCACCAACTCCACATTCACAGGCAACTTCAGCGCCACAGCCATTTTCAGATAGCCCTCAATGCAAAGGCTCTAGACGCAAATATTGGTGTGAGAGCTAATTCAATCAAGGAAACACTGCATGTTGGTGAAGGGCATATTGAAGAAGGATCAGCCGAGTGGTTCTTGTGGGAGAACAACTCCATTTGGCTCACTAACTTCACACACCATCAGGCTTCCAAGCAGCTCTCAAGAAAACTCAGTTTTCACACTCTATGCTTAGTGCCCTTTGAGTGCATTATCTAGGAATGAACCTGGTAGAGCATCCCACACAAACGAATGCTCCACATGCGGGTTTCACATGCCACCAACTCCACATTCACAGGCAACTTCAGCGCCACAGCCGTTTTCAGATAGCCCTCAATGCAAAGGCTCTAGACGCAAATATTGGTGTGAGAGCTAATTCAATCAAGGAAACACTGCATGTTGGTGAAGGGCATATTGAAGAAGGAACAGCCGAGTGGTTCTTGTGGGAGAACAACTCCATTTGGCTCACTAACTTCACACACCATCAGGCTTCCAAGCAGCTCTCAAGGAAACTCAGTTTTCACACTCTATGCTTAGTGCCCTTTGAGTGCATTATCTAGGAATGAACCTGGTAGAGCATCCCACACAAACGAATGCTCCACATGCGGGTTTCACATGCCACCAACTCCACATTCTCAGGCAACTTCAGCGCCACAGCCGTTTTCAGATAGCCCTCAATGCAAAGGCTCTAGACGCAAATATTGGTGTGAGAGCTAATTCAATCAAGGAAACACTGCATGTTGGTGAAGGGCATATTGAAGAAGGATCAGCCGAGTGGTTCTTGTGGGAGAACAACTCCATTTGGCTCACTAACTTCACACACCATCAGGCTTCCAAGCAGCTCTCAAGGAAACTCAGTTTTCACACTCTATGCTTAGTGCCCTTTGAGTGCATTATCTAGGAATGAACCTGGTAGAGCATCCCACACAAACGAATGCTCCACATGCGGGTTTCACATGCCACCAACTCCACATTCTCAGGCAACTTCAGCGCCACAGCCATTTTCAGATAGCCCTCAATGCAAAGGCTCTAGACGCAAATATTGGTGTGAGAGCTAATTCAATCAAGGAAACAATGCATGTTGGTGAAGGGCATATTGAAGAAGGATCAGCCGAGTGGTTCTTGTGGGAGAACAACTCCATTTGGCTCACTAACTTCACACACCATCAGGCTTCCAAGCAGCTCTCAAGGAAACTCAGTTTTCACACTCTATGCTTAGTGCCCTTTGAGTGCATTATCTAGGAATGAACCTGGTAGAGCATCCCACACAAACGAATGCTCCACATGCGGGTTTCACATGCCACCAACTCCACATTGACAGGCAACTTCAGTGCCACAGCCGTTTTCAGATAGCCCTCAATGCAAAGGCTCTAGACACAAATATTGGAGTGAGAGCTAATTCAATCAAGGAAACACTGCATGTTGGTGAAGGGCATATTGAAGAAGGATCAGCCGAGTGGTTCTTGTGGGAGAACAACTCCATTTGGCTCACTAACTTCACACACCATCAGGCTTCCAAGCAGCTCTCAAGGAAACTCAGTTTTCACACTCTACGCATAGTGCCCTTGAGTGCCTAGGACTGAAATGAAGCTTGGTGAGCATGCCACACAAACGAATGCTCCACATGCGGGTTTCACATGCCACCAACTCCACATTCACAGGCAACTTCAGCGCCACAGCCGTTTTCAGATAGCCCTCAATGCAAAGGCTCTAGACGCAAATATTGGTGTGAGAGCTAATTCAACCAAGGAAACACCGCATGTTGGTGAAGGGCATATTGAAGAAGGATCAGCCGAGTGGTCCTTGTGGGACAACAACTCCATTTGGCTCACTAACTTCACACACCATCAGGCTTCCAAGCAGCTCTCAAGGAAACTCAGTTTTCACACTCTATGCTTAGTGCCCTTTGTTGAGTGCATTATCTAGGAATGAAGCTGGTAGAGCATCCCACACAAACAAATGCTCCACATGCGGGTTTCACATGCCACCAACTCCACATTCACAGGCAACTTCAGCACCACAGCCGTTTTCAGATAGCCCTCAATGCAAAGGCTCTAGACGCAAATATTGGTGTGAGAGCTAATTCAATCAAGGAAACACTGCATGTTGGTGAAGGGCATATTGAAGAAGGATCAGCCGAGTGGTTCTTGTGGGAGAACAACTCCATTTGGCTCACTAACTTCACACACCATCAGGCTTCCAAGCAGCTCTCAAGGAAACTCAGTTTGCACACTCTATGCTTAGTGCCCTTTGAGTGCATTATCTAGGAATGAACCTGGTAGAGCATCCCACACAAACGAATGCTCCACATGCGGGTTTCACATGCCACCAACTCCACATTCACAGGCAACTTCAGCGCCACAGCCGTTTTCAGATAGCCCTCAATGCAAAGGCTCTAGACACAAATATTGGTGTGAGAGCTAATTCAATCAAGGAAACACTGCATGTTGGTGAAGGGCATATTGAAGAAGGATCAGCTGAGTGGTTCTTGTGGGAGAACAACTCCATTTGGCTCACTAACTTCACACACCATCAGGCTTCCAAGCAGCTCTCAAGGAAACTCAGTTTTCACACTCTATGCTTAGTGCCCTTTGAGTGCATTATCTAGGAATGAACCTGGTAGAGCATCCCACACAAACGAATGCTCCACATGCGGGTTTCACATGCCACCAACTCCACATTGACAGGCAACTTCAGTGCCACAGCCGTTTTCAGATAGCCCTCAATGCAAAGGCTCTAGACACAAATATTGGAGTGAGAGCTAATTCAATCAAGGAAACACTGCATGTTGGTGAAGGGCATATTGAAGAAGGATCAGCCGAGTGGTTCTTGTGGGAGAACAACTCCATTTGGCTCACTAACTTCACACACCATCAGGCTTCCAAGCAGCTCTCAAGGAAACTCAGTTTTCACACTCTACGCATAGTGCCCTTGAGTGCCTAGGACTGAAATGAAGCTTGGTGAGCATGCCACACAAACGAATGCTCCACATGCGGGTTTCACATGCCACCAACTCCACATTGACAGGCAACTTCAGCGCCACAGCCGTTTTCAGATAGCCCTCAATGCAAAGGCTCTAGACGCAAATATTGGTGTGAGAGCTAATTCAACCAAGGAAACACCGCATGTTGGTGAAGGGCATATTGAAGAAGGATCAGCCGAGTGGTCCTTGTGGGACAACAACTCCATTTGGCTCACTAACTTCACACACCATCAGGCTTCCAAGCAGCTCTCAAGGAAACTCAGTTTTCACACTCTATGCTTAGTGCCCTTTGTTGAGTGCATTATCTAGGAATGAAGCTGGTAGAGCATCCCACACAAACAAATGCTCCACATGCGGGTTTCACATGCCACCAACTCCACATTCACAGGCAACTTCAGCACCACAGCCGTTTTCAGATAGCCCTCAATGCAAAGGCTCTAGACGCAAATATTGGTGTGAGAGCTAATTCAATCAAGGAAACACTGCATGTTGGTGAAGGGCATATTGAAGAAGGATCAGCCGAGTGGTTCTTGTGGGAGAACAACTCCATTTGGCTCACTAACTTCACACACCATCAGGCTTCCAAGCAGCTCTCAAGGAAACTCAGTTTGCACACTCTATGCTTAGTGCCCTTTGAGTGCATTATCTAGGAATGAACCTGGTAGAGCATCCCACACAAACGAATGCTCCACATGCGGGTTTCACATGCCACCAACTCCACATTCACAGGCAACTTCAGCGCCACAGCCGTTTTCAGATAGCCCTCAATGCAAAGGCTCTAGACACAAATATTGGTGTGAGAGCTAATTCAATCAAGGAAACACTGCATGTTGGTGAAGGGCATATTGAAGAAGGATCAGCTGAGTGGTTCTTGTGGGAGAACAACTCCATTTGGCTCACTAACTTCACACACCATCAGGCTTCCAAGCAGCTCTCAAGGAAACTCAGTTTTCACACTCTATGCTTAGTGCCCTTTGAGTGCATTATCTAGGAATGAACCTGGTAGAGCATCCCACACAAACGAATGCTCCACATGCGGGTTTCACATGCCACCAACTCCACATTCACAGGCAACTTCAGCGCCACAGCCGTTTTCAGATAGCCCACAATGCAAAGGCTCTAGACACAAATATTGGTGTGAGAGCTAATTCAATCAAGGAAACACTGCATGTTGGTGAAGGGCATATTGAAGAAGGATCAGCCGAGTGGTTCTTGTGGGAGAACAACTCCATTTGGCTCACTAACTTCACACACCATCAGGCTTCCACGCAGCTCTCAAGGAAACTCAGTTTTCACACTCTATGCTTAGTGCCCTTGGAGTGCATTATCTAGGAATGAACCTGGTAGAGCATCCCACACAAACGAATGCTCCACATGCGGGTTTCACATGCCACCAACTCCACATTCTCAGGCAACTTCAGCGGCACAGCCGTTTTCAGATAGCCCTCAATGCAAAGGCTCTAGACGCAAATATTGGTGTGAGAGCTAATTCAATCAAGGAAACACTGCATGTTGGTGAAGGGCATATTGAAGAAGGATCAGCCGAGTGATTCTTGTGGGAGAACAACTCCATTTGATTCACTAACTTCACACACCATCAGGCTTCCAAGCAGCTCTCAAGGAAACTCAGTTTTCACACTCTATGCTTAGTGCCCTTTGAGTGCATTATCTAGGAATGAACCTGGTAGAGCATCCCACACAAACGAATGCTCCACATGCGGGTTTCACATGCCACCAACTCCACATTCTCAGGCAACTTCAGCGCCACAGCTGTTTTCAGATAGCCCTCAAAGCAAAGGCTCTAGACGCAAATATTGGTGTGAGAGCTAATTCAATCAAGGAAACACTGCATGTTGGTGAAGGGCATATTGAAGAAGGATCGGCCGAGTGGTTCTTGTGGGAGAACAACTCCATTTGGCTCACTAACTTCACACACCATCAGGCTTCCAAGCAGCTCTCAAGGAAACTCAGTTTTCACACTCTATGCTTAGTGCCCTTTGAGTGCATTATCTAGGAATGAACCTGGTAGAGCATCCCACACAAACGAATGCTCCACATGCGGGTTTCACATGCCACCAACTCCACATTCACAGGCAACTTCAGCGCCACAGCCGTTTTCAGATAGCCCTCAATGCAAAGGCTCTAGACGCAAATATTGGTGTGAGAGCTTATTCAATCAAGGAAACACTGCATGTTGGTGAAGGGCATATTGAAGAAGGATCAGCCGAGTGGTTCTTGTGGGAGAACAACTCCATTTGGCTCACTAACTTCACACACCATCAGGCTTCCAAGCAGCTCTCAAGGAAACTCAGTTTTCACACTCTATGCTTAGTGCCATTTGAGTCCCTAGGACTGAAATGAAGCTGGTAGAGCATCCCACAGAAACGAATGCTCCACATGCGGGTTTCACATGCCACCAACTCCACATTCTCAGGCAACTTCAGCGCCACAGCCTTTTTAAGATAGCCCTCAATGCAAAGGCTCTAGACGCAAATATTGGTGTGAGAGCTAATTCAATCAAGGAAACACTGCATGTTGGTGAAGGGCATATTGAAGAAGGATCGGCCGAGTGGTTCTTGTGGGAGAACAACTCCATTTGGCTCACTAACTTCACACACCATCAGGCTTCCAAGCAGCTCTCAAGGAAACTCAGTTTTCACACTCTATGCTTAGTGCCCTTTGAGTGCATTATCTAGGAATGAGCCTGGTAGAGCATCCCACACAAACGAATGCTCCACATGCGGGTTTCACATGCCACCAACTCCACATTCACAGGCAACTTCAGCGCCACAGCCGTTTTCAGATAGCCCTCAATGCAAAGGCTCTAGACTCAAATATTGGTGTGAGAGCTAATTCAATCAAGGAAACACTGCATGTTGGTGAAGGGCATATTGAAGAAGGATCAGCCGAGTGGTTCTTGTGGGAGAACAACTCCATTTGGCTCACTAACTTCACACACCATCAGGCTTCTAAGCAGCTCTCAAGGAAACTCAGTTTTCAGACTCCATGCTTAGTGCCCTTTGGGTGCATTATCTAGGACTGAACCTGGTAGAGCATCCCACACAAACGAATGCTCCACATGCGGGTTTCACATGCCACCAACTCCACATTCTCAGGCAACTTCAGCGGCACAGCCGTTTTCAGATAGCCCTCAATGCAAAGGCTCTAGACACAAATATTGGTGTGAGAGCTAATTCAATCAAGGAAACACTGCATGTTGGTGAAGGGCATATTGAAGAAGGATCAGCCGAGTGGTTCTTGTGGGAGAACAACTCCATTTGGCTCACTAACTTCACACACCATCAGGCTTCCAAGCAGCTCTCAAGGAAACTCAGTTTTCACACTCTATGCTTAGTGCCCTTTGAGTGCATTATCTAGGAATGAACCTGGTAGAGCATCCCACACAAACGAATGCTCCACATGCGGGTTTCACATGCCACCAACTCCACATTGACAGGCAACTTCAGCGCCACAGCCGTTTTCAGATAGCCCTCAATGCAAAGGCTCTAGACACAAATATTGGTGTGAGAGCTAATTCAATCAAGGAAACACTGCATGTTGGTGAAGGGCATATTGAAGAAGGATCAGCCGAGTGGTTCTTGTGGGAGAACAACTCCATTTGGCTCACTAACTTCACACACCATCAGGCTTCCAAGCAGCTCTCAAGGAAGCTCAGTTTTCACACTCTATGCTTAGTGCCCTTTGAGTGCATTATCTAGGAATGAACCTGGTAGAGCATCCCACACAAACGAATGCTCCACATGCGGGTTTCACATGCCACCAACTCCACATTCTCAGGCAACATCAGCGGCACAGCCGTTTTCAGATAGCCCTCAATGCAAAGGCTCTAGATGCAAATATTGGTGTGAGAGCTAATTCAATCAAGGAAACACTGCGTCTTGGTGAAGGGCATATTGAAGAAGGATCAGCCGAGTGGTTCTTGTGGGAGAACAACTCCATTTGACTCACTAACTTCACACACCATCAGGCTTCCAAGCAGCTCTCAAGGAAACTCAGTTTTCACACTCTATGCTTAGTGCCCTTTGAGTGCATTATCTAGGAATGAACCTAGTAGAGCATCCCACACAAACGAATGCTCCACATGCGGGTTTCACATGCCACCAACTCCACATTGACAGGCAACTTCAGCGCCACAGCCGTTTTCAGATAGCCCTCAATGCAAAGGCTCTAGACACAAATATTGGTGTGAGAGCTAATTCAATCAAAGAAACACTGCATGTTGGTGAAGGGCATATTGAAGAAGGATCAGCCGAGTGGTTCTTGTGGGAGAACAACTCCATTTGGCTCACTAACTTCACACACCATCAGGCTTCCAAGCTGCTCTCAAGGAAACTCAGTTTTCACACTCTATGCTTAGTGCCCTTTGAGTGCATTATCTAGGAATGAACCTGGTAGAGCATCCCACACAAACGAATGCTCCACATGCGGGTTTCACATGCCACCAACTCCACATTCTCAGGCAACTTCAGCGCCACAGCCGTTTCAGATAGCCCACAATGCAAAGGCTCTAGACACAAATATTGGTGTGAGAGCTAATTCAATCAAGGAAACACTGCATGTTGGTGAAGGGCATATTGAAGAAGGATCAGCCGAGTGGTTCTTGTGGGAGAACAACTCCATTTGGCTCACTAACTTCACACACCATCAGGCTTCCAAGCAGCTCTCAAGGAAACTCAGTTTTCACACTCTATGCTTAGTGCCCTTGGAGTGCATTATCTAGGAATGAACCTGGTAGAGCATCCCACACAAACGAATGCTCCACATGCGGGTTTCACATGCCACCAACTCCACATTCTCAGGCAACTTCAGCGGCACAGCCGTTTTCAGATAGCCCTCAATGCAAAGGCTCTAGACGCAAATATTGGTGTGAGCGCTAATTCAATCAAGGAAACACTGCATGTTGGTGAAGGGCATATTGAAGAAGGATCAGCCGAGTGATTCTTGTGGGAGAACAACTCCATTTGATTCACTAACTTCACACACCATCAGGCTTCCAAGCAGCTCTCAAGGAAACTCAGTTTTCACACTCTATGCTTAGTGCCCTTTGAGTGCATTATCTAGGAATGAACCTGGTAGAGCATCCCACACAAACGAATGCTCCACATGCGGGTTTCACATGCCACCAACTCCACATTCTCAGGCAACTTCAGCGCCACAGCTGTTTTCAGATAGCCCTCAAAGCAAAGGCTCTAGACGCAAATATTGGTGTGAGAGCTAATTCAATCAAGGAAACACTGCATGTTGGTGAAGGGCATATTGAAGAAGGATCGGCCGAGTGGTTCTTGTGGGAGAACAACTCCATTTGGCTCACTAACTTCACACACCATCAGGCTTCCAAGCAGCTCTCATGGAAACTCAGTTTTCACACTCTATGCTTAGTGCCCTTTGAGTGCATTATCTAGGACTGAACCTGGTAGAGCATCCCACACAAACGAATGCTCCACATGCGGGTTTCACATGCCACCAACTCCACATTCTCAGGCAACTTCAGCGCCACAGCCGTTTTCAGATAGCCCTCAATGCAAAGGCTCTAGACGCAAATATTGGTGTGAGAGCTAATTCAATCAAGGAAACACTGCATGTTGGTGAAGGGCATATTGAAGAAGGATCAGCCGAGTGGTTCTTGTGGGAGAACAACTCCATTTGACTCACTAACTTCACACACCATCAGGCTTCCAAGCAGCTCTCAAGGAAACTCAGTTTTCACACTCTATGCTTAGTGCCCTTTGAGTGCATTATCTAGGAATGAACCTGGTAGAGCATCCCACACAAACGAATGCTCCACATGCGGGTTTCACATGCCACCAACTCCACATTCTCAGGCAACTTCAGCGCCACAGCTGTTTTCAGATAGCCCTCAATGCAAAGGCTCTAGACGTAAATATTGGTGTGAGAGCTAATTCAATCAAGGAAACACTGCATGTTGGTGAAGGGCATATTGAAGAAGGATCAGCCGAGTGGTTCTTGTGGGAGAACAACTCCATTTGGCTCACTAACTTCACACACCATCAGGCTTCCAAGCAGCTCTCAAGGAAACTCAGTTTTCACACTCTATGCTTAGTGCCCTTTGAGTGCATTATCTAGGAATGAACCTGGTAGAGCATCCCACACAAACGAATGCTCCACATGCGGGTTTCACATGCCACCAACCCCACATTCTCAGGCAACTTCAGCACCACAGCCGTTTTCAGATAGCCCTCAATGCAAAGGCTCTAGACTCAAATATTGGTGTGAGAGCTAATTCAATCAAGGAAACACTGCATGTTGGTGAAGGGCATATTGAAGAAGGATCAGCCGAGTGGTTCTTGTGGGAGAACAACTCCATTTGGCTCACTAACTTCACACACCATCAGGCTTCTAAGCAGCTCTCAAAGAAACTCAGTTTTCACACTCTATGCTTAGTGCCCTTTGAGTGCATTATCTAGGACTGAACCTGGTAGAGCATCCCACACAAACGAATGCTCCACATGCGGGTTTCACATGCCACCAACTCCACATTCTCAGGCAACTTCAGCGGCACAGCCGTTTTCAGATAGCCCTCAATGCAAAGGCTCTAGACACAAATATTGGTGTGAGAGCTAATTCAATCAAGGAAACACTGCATGTTGGTGAAGGGCATATTGAAGAAGGATCAGCCGAGTGGTTCTTGTGGGAGAACAACTCCATTTGGCTCACTAACTTCACACAACATCAGGCTTCCAAGCAGCTCTCAAGGAAACTCAGTTTTCACACTCTATGCTTAGTGCCCTTTGAGTCCCTAGGACTGAAATGAAGCTGGTAGAGCATCCCACAGAAACGAATGCTCCACATGCGGGTTTCACATGCCACCAACTCCACATTCTCAGGCAACTTCAGCGCCACAGCCTTTTTAAGATAGCACTCAATGCAAAGGCTCTAGACGCAAATATTGGTGTGAGAGCTAATTCAATCAAGGAAACACTGCATGTTGGTGAAGGGCATATTGAAGAAGGATCAGCCGAGTGGTTCTTGTGGGAGAACAACTCCATTTGGCTCACTAACTTCACACACCATCAGGCTTCCAAGCAGCTCTCAAGGAAACTCAGTTTTCACACTCTATGCTTAGTGCCCTTGGAGTGCATTATCTAGGAATGAACCTGGTAGAGCATCCCACACAAACGAATGCTCCACATGCGGGTTTCACATGCCACCAACTCCACATTCACAGGCAACTTCAGCGCCACAGCCGTTTTCAGATAGCCCTCAATGCAAAGGCTCTAGACGCAAATATTGGTGTGAGAGCTAATTCAATCAAGGAAACACTGCATGTTGGTGAAGGGCATATTGAAGAAGGATCGGCCGAGTGGTTCTTGTGGGAGAACAACTCCATTTGGCTCACTAACTTCACACACCATCAGGCTTCCAAGCAGCTCTCAAGGAAACTCAGTTTTCACACTCTATGCTTAGTGCCCTTTGAGTGCATTATCTAGGAATGAGCCTGGTAGAGCATCCCACACAAACGAATGCTCCACATGCGGGTTTCACATGCCACCAACTCCACATTCACAGGCAACTTCAGCGCCACAGCCGTTTTCAGATAGCCCTCAATGCAAAGGCTCTAGACTCAAATATTGGTGTGAGAGCTAATTCAATCAAGGAAACACTGCATGTAGGTGAAGGGCATATTGAAGAAGGATCAGCCGAGTGGTTCTTGTGGGAGAACAACTCCATTTGGCTCACTAACTTCACACACCATCAGGCTTCTAAGCAGCTCTCAAGGAAACTCAGTTTTCAGACTCCATGCTTAGTGCCCTTTGAGTGCATTATCTAGGACTGAACCTGGTAGAGCATCCCACACAAACGAATGCTCCACATGCGGGTTTCACATGCCACCAACTCCACATTCTCAGGCAACTTCAGCGGCACAGCCGTTTTCAGATAGCCCTCAATGCAAAGGCTCTAGACACAAATATTGGTGTGAGAGCTAATTCAATCAAGGAAACACTGCATGTTGGTGAAGGGCATATTGAAGAAGGATCAGCCGAGTGGTTCTTGTGGGAGAACAACTCCATTTTGCTCACTAACTTCACACACCATCAGGCTTCCAAGCAGCTCTCAAGGAAACTCAGTTTTCACACTCTATGCTTAGTGCCCTTTGTTGAGTGCATTATCTAGGAATGAACCTGGTAGAGCATCCCACACAAACGAATGCTCCACATGCGGGTTTCACATGCCACCAACTCCACATTGACAGGCAACTTCAGCGCCACAGCCGTTTTCAGATAGCCCTCAATGCAAAGGCTCTAGACACAAATATTGGTGTGAGAGCTAATTCAATCAAGGAAACACTGCATGTTGGTGAAGGGCATATTGAAGAAGGATCAGCCGAGTGGTTCTTGTGGGAGAACAACTCCATTTGGCTCACTAACTTCACACACCATCAGGCTTCCAAGCAGCTCTCAAGGAAGCTCAGTTTTCACACTCTATGCTTAGTGCCCTTTGAGTGCATTATCTAGGAATGAACCTGGTAGAGCATCCCACACAAACGAATGCTCCACATGCGGGTTTCACATGCCACCAACTCCACATTCTCAGGCAACTTCAGCGGCACAGCCGTTTTCAGATAGCCCTCAATGCAAAGGCTCTAGATGCAAATATTGGTGTGAGAGCTAATTCAATCAAGGAAACACTGTGTCTTGGTGAAGGGCATATTGAAGAAGGATCAGCCGAGTGGTTCTTGTGGGAGAACAACTCCATTTGACTCACTAACTTCACACACCATCAGGCTTCCAAGCAGCTCTCAAGGAAACTCAGTTTTCACACTCTATGCTTAGTGCCCTTTGAGTGCATTATCTAGGAATGAACCTAGTAGAGCATCCCACACAAACGAATGCTCCACATGCGGGTTTCACATGCCACCAACTCCACATTGACAGGCAACTTCAGCGCCACAGCCGTTTTCAGATAGCCCTCAATGCAAAGGCTCTAGACACAAATATTGGTGTGAGAGCTAATTCAATCAAAGAAACACTGCATGTTGGTGAAGGGCATATTGAAGAAGGATCAGCTGAGTGGTTCTTGTGGGAGAACAACTCCATTTGGCTCACTAACTTCACACACCATCAGGCTTCCAAGCTGCTCTCAAGGAAACTCAGTTTTCACACTCTATGCTTAGTGCCCTTGGAGTGTATTATCTAGGAATGAACCTGGTAGAGCATCCCACACAAACGAATGCTCCACATGCGGGTTTCACATGCCACCAACTCCACATTCTCAGGCAACTTCAGCGCCACAGCCGTTTTCAGATAGCCCTCAATGCAAAGGCTCTAGACACAAATATTGGTGTGAGAGCTAATTCAATCAAGGAAACACTGCATGTTGGTGAAGGGAATATTGAAGAAGGATCAGCCGAGTGGTTCTTGTGGGAGAACAACTCCATTTGGCTCACTAACTTCACACACCATCAGGCTTCCAAGCAGCTCTCAAGGAAACTCAGTTTTCACACTCTATGCTTAGTGCCCTTTGAGTGCATTATCTAGGAATGAACCTGGTAGAGCATCCCACACAAACGAATGCTCCACATGCGGGTTTCACATGCCACCAACTCCACATTCTCAGGCAACTTCAGCGCCACAGCCATTTTCAGATAGCCCTCAATGCAAAGGCTCTAGACGCAAATATTGGTGTGAGAGCTAATTCAATCAAGGAAACAATGCATGTTGGTGAAGGGCATATTGAAGAAGGATCAGCCGAGTGGTTCTTGTGGGAGAACAACTCCATTTGGCTCACTAACTTCACACACCATCAGGCTTCCAAGCAGCTCTCAAGGAAACTCAGTTTTCACACTCTATGCTTAGTGCCCTTTGAGTGCATTATCTAGGAATGAACCTGGTAGAGCATCCCACACAAACGAATGCTCCACATGCGGGTTTCACATGCCACCAACTCCACATTCTCAGGCAACTTCAGTGCCACAGCCGTTTTCAGATAGCCCTCAATGCAAAGGCTCTAGACACAAATATTGGAGTGAGAGCTAATTCAATCAAGGAAACACTGCATGTTGGTGAAGGGCATATTGAAGAAGGATCAGCCGAGTGGTTCTTGTGGGAGAACAACTCCATTTGGCTCACTAACTTCACACACCATCAGGCTTCCAAGCAGCTCTCAAGGAAACTCAGTTTTCACACTCTACGCATAGTGCCCTTGAGTGCCTAGGACTGAAATGAAGCTTGGTGAGCATGCCACACAAACGAATGCTCCACATGCGGGTTTCACATGCCACCAACTCCACATTGACAGGCAACTTCAGCGCCACAGCCGTTTTCAGATAGCCCTCAATGCAAAGGCTCTAGACGCAAATATTGGTGTGAGAGCTAATTCAACCAAGGAAACACCGCATGTTGGTGAAGGGCATATTGAAGAAGGATCAGCCGAGTGGTCCTTGTGGGACAACAACTCCATTTGGCTCACTAACTTCACACACCATCAGGCTTCCAAGCAGCTCTCAAGGAAACTCAGTTTTCACACTCTATGCTTAGTGCCCTTTGTTGAGTGCATTATCTAGGAATGAAGCTGGTAGAGCATCCCACACAAACAAATGCTCCACATGCGGGTTTCACATGCCACCAACTCCACATTCCCAGGCAACTTCAGCGCCACAGCCATTTTCAGATAGCCCTCAATGCAAAGGCTCTAGACGCAAATATTGGTGTGAGAGCTAATTCAATCAAGGAAACACTGCATGTTGGTGAAGGGCATATTGAAGAAGGATCAGCCGAGTGGTTCTTGTGGGAGAACAACTCCATTTGGCTCACTAACTTCACA
>NW_026700440.1:0-63916 GCF_030435755.1 Ochotona princeps | reverse complement strand
ACTCCACATTCTCAGGCAACTTCAGCGCCACAGCCGTTTTCAGATAGCCCTCAATGCAAAGGCTCTAGACGCAAATATTGGTGTGAGAGCTAATTCAATCAAGGAAACACTGCATGTTGGTGAAGGGCATATTGAAGAAGGATCAGCCGAGTGGTTCTTGTGGGAGAACAACTCCATTTGGCTCACTAACTTCACACACCATCAGGCTTCCAAGCAGCTCTCAAGGAAACTCAGTTTTCACACTCTATGCTTAGTGCCCTTTGTGTGCCTAGGACTGAAATGAAGCTTGTAAGCATTCCACACAAACGAATGCTCCACATGCGGGTTTCACATGCCAGCAACTCCACATTCACAGGCAACTTCAGCGCCACAGCCGTTTTCAGATAGCCCTCAATGCAAAGGCTCTAGACTCAAATATTGGTGTGAGAGCTAATTCAATCAAGGAAACACTGCATGTTGGTGAAGGGCATATTGAAGAAGGATCAGCCGAGTGGTTCTTGTGGGAGAACAACTCCATTTGGCTCACTAACTTCACACACCATCAGGCTTCCAAGCAGCTCTCAAGGAAACTCAGTTTTCACACTCTATGCTTAGTGCCCTTTGAGTGCATTATCTACGAATGAACCTGGTAGAGCATTCCACACAAACGAATGCTCCCCATGCGGGTTTCACATGCCATCAACTCCACATTCTCAGGCAACTTCAGCGCCTAAGCCGTTTTCAGATAGCCCTCAATGCAAAGGCTCTAGACGCAAATATTGGTGTGAGAGCTAATTCAATCAAGGAAACACTGCATGTTGGTGAAGGGCATATTGAAGAAGGATCAGCCGAGTGGTTCTTGTGGGAGAACAACTCCATTTGGCTCACTAACTTCACACACCATCAGGCTTCCAAGCAGCTCTCAAGGAACTCAGTTTTCACACTCTATGCTTAGTGCCCTTTGAGTGCATTATCTAGGAATGAACCTGGTAGAGCATCCCCACACAAACGAATGCTCCACATGCGGGTTTCACATGCCACCAACTCCACATTCACTGGCAACTTCAGCGCCACAGCCGTTTTCAGATAGCCCTCAATGCAAAGGCTCTAGACGCAAATATTGGTGTGAGAGCTAATTCAATCAAGGAAACACTGCATGTTGGTGAAGGGCATATTGAAGAAGGATCAGCCGAGTGGTTCTTGTGGGAGAACAACTCCATTTGGCTCACTAACTTCACAAACCATCAGGCTTCCAAGCAGCTCTCAAGGAAACTCAGTTTTCACACTCTATGCTTAGTGCCCTTTGTATGGCTAGGACTGAAATGAACCTGGTTGAGCATCCCACACAAACGAATGCTCCACATGCGGGTTTCACATGCCACCAACTCCACATTCACAGGCAACTTCAGCGCCACAGTCGTTTTCAGATAGCCCTCAATGCAAAGGCTCTAGACGCAAATATTGGTGTGAGAGCTAATTCAATCAAGGAAACACTGCATGTTGGTGAAGGGCATATTGAAGAAGGATCAGCCGAGTGGTTCTTGTGGGAGAACAACTCATTTGGCTCACTAACTTCACACACCATCAGGCTTCCCAAGCAGCTCTCAAGGAAACTCAGTTTTCACACTCTATGCTTAGTGCCTTTGAGTGCATTATCTAGCAATGAACCTGGTAGAGCATCCCACACAAACGAATGCTCCACATGCGGTTTCACATGCCACCAACTCCACATCTCAGGCAACTTCAGCGCCACAGCCGTTTTCAGATAGCCCTCAATGCAAAGGCTCTAGACGCAAATATTGGTGTGAGAGCTAATTCAATCAAGGAAACACTGCATGTTGGTGAAGGGCATATTGAAGAAGGATCAGCCGAGTGGTTCCTTGTGGGAGAACAACTCCATTTGGCTCACTAACTTCACACACCATCAGGCTTCCAAGCAGCTCTCAAGGAAACTCAGTTTTCACACTCTATGCTTAGTGCCCTTTGAGTGCATTATCTTGGAATGAACCTGGTAGAGCATCCCACACAAACGAATGCTCCACATGTGGGTTTCACATGCCACCAACTCCACATTCACAGGCAACTTCAGCGCCTAAGCCGTTTTCAGATCAGCCCTCAATGCAAAGGCTCTAGACGCAAATATTGGTGTGAGAGCTAATTCAATCAAGGAAACACTGCATGTTGGTGAAGGGCATATTGAAGAAGGATCAGCCGAGTGGTTCTTGTGGGAGAACAACTCCATTTGGCTCACTAACTTCACACACCATCAGGCTTCCAAGCAGCTCTCAAGGAAACTCAGTTTTCACACTCTATGCTTAGTGCCCTTTGAGTGCATTATCTAGGAATGAACCTGGTAGAGCATTCCACACAAACGAATGCTCCACATGCGGGTTTCACATGCCACCAACTCCACATTCACAGGCAACTTCAGCGCCTAAGCCGTTTTCAGATAGCCCTCAATGCAAAGGCTCTAGACGCAAATATTGGTGTGAGAGCTAATTCAATCAAGGAAACACTGCATGTTGGTGAAGGGCATATTGAAGCAGGATCAGCCGAGTGGTTCTTGTGGGAGAACAACTCCATTGGCTCACTAACTTCACACACCATCAGGCTTCAAGCAGCTCTCAAGGAACTCAGTTTTCACACACTCTATGCTTAGTGCCCTTTGAGTGCATTATCTAGGAATGAACCTGGTTGAGCATCCCACACAAACGAATGCTCCACATGCGGTTTCACATGCCACCAACTCCACATTCACAGGCAACTTCAGCGCCACAGCCGTTTTCAGATAGCCCTCAATGCAAAGGCTCTAGACGCAAATATTGGTGTGAGAGCTAATTCAATCAAGGAAACACTGCATGTTGGTGAAGGGCATATTGAAGAAGGATCAGCGAGTGGTTCTTGTGGGAGAACAACTCCATTTGGCTCACTAACTTCACACACCATCAGGCTTCCAAGCAGCTCTCAAGGAAACTCAGTTTCACACTCTATGCTTAGTGCCCTTTGTGTGCCTAGGACTGAAATGAAGCTTGTCAGCATTCCATACAAACGAATGCTCCACATGCGGGTTTCACATGCCACCAACTCCACATTCACAGGCAACTTCAGCGCCACAGCCGTTTTCAGATAGCCCTCAATGCAAAGGCTCTAGACTCAAATATTGGTGTGAGAGCTAATTCAATCAAGGAAACACTGCATGTGGTGAAGGGCATATTGAAGAAGGATCAGCCGAGTGGTTCTTGTGTGAGAACAACTCCATTTGGCTCACTAACTTCACACACCATCAGGCTTCCAAGCAGCTCTCAAGGAAACTCAGTTTTCACACTCTATGCTTAGTGCCCTTTGAGTGCATTATCTAGGAATGAACCTGGTAGAGCATCCACACAAACGAATGCTCCACATGCGGGTTTCACATGCCACCAACTCCACATTCACAGGCAACTTCAGCGCCACAGCCGTTTTCAGATAGCCCTCAATGCAAAGGCTCTAGACGCAATATTGGTGTGAGAGCTAATTCAATCAAGGAAACACTGCATGTTGGTGAAGGGCATATTGAAGAAGGATCAGCCGAGTGGTTCTTGTGGGAGAACAACTCCATTTGGCTCACTACTCAACTTCACACCATCAGGCTTCCAAGCAGCTCTCAAGGAAACTCAGTTTTCACACTCTATGCTTAGTGCCCTTTGTATGGCTAGGACTGAAATGAACCTGGTTGAGCATCCCACACAAACGAATGCTCCACATGAGGGTTTCACATGCCACCAACTCCACATTCACAGGCAACTTCAGCGCCACAGTCGTTTTCAGATAGCCCTCAATGCAAAGGCTCTAGACGCAAATATTGGTGTGAGAGCTAATTCAATCAAGGAAACACTGCATGTTGGTGAAGGGCATATTGAAGAAGGATCAGCCGAGTGGTTCTTGTGGGAGAACAACTCCATTTGGCTCACTAACTTCACACACCATCAGGCTTCCAAGCAGCTCTCAAGGAAACTCAGTTTTCACACTCTATGTTTAGTGCCCTTTGAATGCATTATCTAGCAATGAACCTGGTAGAGCATCCCACACAAACGAATGCTCCACATGCGGGTTTCACATGCCACCAACTCCACATTCTCAGGCAACTTCAGCGCCACAGCCGTTTTCAGATAGCCCTCAATGCAAAGGCTCTAGACGCAAATATTGGTGTGAGAGCTAATTCAATCAAGGAAACACTGCATGTTGGTGAAGGGCATATTGAAGAAGGATCAGCCGAGTGGTTCTTGTGGGAGAACAACTCCATTTGGCTCACTAACTTCACACACCATCAGGCTTCCAAGCAGCTCTCAAGGAAACTCAGTTTTCACACTCTATGCTTAGTGCCCTTTGAGTGCATTATCTAGGAATGAACCTGGTAGAGCATCCCACACAAACGAATGCTCCACATGCGGGTTTCACATGCCACCAACTCCACATTCACAGGCAACTTAGGCGCCACAGCCGTTTTCAGATAGCCCTCAATGCAAAGGCTCTAGACGCAAATATTGGTGTGAGAGCTAATTCAATCAAGGAAACACTGCATGTTGGTGAAGGGCATATTGAAGAAGGATCAGCCGAGTGGTTCTTGTGGGAGAACAACTCCATTTGGCTCACTAACTTCACACACCATCAGGCTTCCAAGCAGCTCTCAAGGAAACTCAGTTTTCACACTCTATGCTTAGTGCCATTTGAGTGCATTATCTAGGAATGAACCTGGTAGAGCATTCCACACAAACGAATGCTCCACATGCGGGTTTCACATGCCACCAACTCCACATTCTCAGGCAACTTCAGCGCCACAGCCGTTTTCAGATAGCCCTCAATGCAAAGGCTCTAGACGCAAATATTGGTGTGAGAGCTAATTCAATCAAGGAAACACTGCATGTTGGTGAAGGGCATATTGAAGAAGGATCAGCCGAGTGGTTCTTGTGGGAGAACAACTCCATTTGGCTCACTAACTTCACACACCATCAGGCTTCAAGCAGCTCTCAAGGAAACTCAGTTTTCACACTCTATGCTTAGTGCCATTTGAGTGCATTATCTAGGAATGAACCTGGTAGAGCATTCCACACAAACGAATGCTCCACATGCGGGTTTCACATGCCACCAACTCCACATTCTCAGGCAACTCAGCGCCACAGCCGTTTTCAGATAGCCCTCAATGCAAAGGCTCTAGACGCAAATATTGGTGTGAGAGCTAATTCAATCAAGGAAACACTGCATGTTGGTGAAGGGCATATTGAAGAAGGATCAGCCGAGTGTTCTTGTGGGAGAACAACTCCATTTGGCTCACTAACTTCACACACCATCAGGCTTCCAAGCAGCTCTCAAGGAAACTCAGTTTTCACACTCTATGCTTAGTGCCCTTTGAGTGCATTATCTAGGAATGAACCTGGTAGAGCATCCCACACAAACGAATGCTCCACATGCGGGTTTCACATGCCACCAACTCCACATTCACAGGCAACTTCAGCGCCACAGCCGTTTTCAGATAGCCCTCAATGCAAAGGCTCTAGACGCAAATATTGGTGTGAGAGCTAATTCAATCAAGGAAACACTGCATGTTGGTGAAGGGCATATTGAAGAAGGATCAGCCGAGTGGTTCTTGTGGGAGAACAACTCCATTTGGCTCACTAACTTCACAAACCATCAGGCTTCCAAGCAGCTCTCAAGGAAACTCAGTTTTCACACTCTATGCTTAGTGCCCTTTGTATGGCTAGGACTGAAATGAACCTGGTTGAGCATCCCACACAAACGAATGCTCCACATGCGGGTTTCACATGCCACCAACTCCACATTCACAGGCAACTTCAGCGCCACAGTCGTTTTCAGATAGCCCTCAATGCAAAGGCTCTAGACGCAAATATTGGTGTGAGAGCTAATTCAATCAAGGAAACACTGCATGTTGGTGAAGGGCATATTGAAGAAGGATCAGCCGAGTGGTTCTTGTGGGAGAACAACTCCATTTGGCTCACTAACTTCACACACCATCAGGCTTCCAAGCAGCTCTCAAGGAAACTCAGTTTTCACACTCTATGTTTAGTGCCCTTTGAGTGAATTATCTAGGAATGAACCTGGTAGAGCATCCCACACAAACGAATGCTCCACATGCGTGTTTCACATGCCACCAACTCCACATTCTCAGGCAACTTCAGCGCCACAGCCATTTTCAGATAGCCCTCAATGCAAAGGCTCTAGACGCAAATATTGGTGTGAGAGCTAATTCAATCAAGGAAACACTGCATGTTGGTGAAGGGCATATTGAAGAAGGATCAGCCGAGTGGTTCTTGTGGGAGAACAACTCCATTTGGCTCACTAACTTCACACACCATCAGGCTTCCAAGCAGCTCTCAAGAAACTCAGTTTTCACACTCTATGCTTAGTGCCCTTTGTGTGCCTAGGACCGAAATGAAGCTTGTTCAGCATCCCACATAAACGAATGCTCCACATGCAGGTTTCACATGCCACCAAATCCACATTCACAGGCAACTTCAGCGCCACAGCCGTTTTCAGATAGCCCTCAATGCAAAGGCTCTAGACGCAAATATTGGTGTGAGAGCTAATTCAATCAAGGAAACACTGCATGTTGGTGAAGGGCATATTGAAGAAGGATCAGCCGAGTGGTTCTTGTGGGAGAACAACTCCATTTGGCTCACTAACTTCACACACCATCAGGCTTCAAGCAGCTCTCAAGGAAACTCAGTTTTCACACTCTATGTTTAGTATGCTCTTTGAATGCATTATCTAGGAATGAACCTGGTAGAGCATCCCACACAAACAAATGCTCCACATGCGGGTTTCACATGCCACCAACTCCACATTCACAGGCAACTTCAGCGCCACAGCCGTTTTCAGATAGCCCTCAATGCAAAGGCTCTAGACGCAAATATTGGTGTGAGAGCTAATTCAATCAAGGAAACACTGCATGTTGGTGAAGGGCATATTGAAGCAGGATCAGTCGAGTGGTTCTTGTGGGAGAACAACTCCATTTGGCTCACTAACTTCACACACCATCAGGCTTCCAAGCAGCTCTCAAGGAAACTCAGTTTTCACACTCTATGCTTAGTGCCCTTTGTGTGCCTAGGACTGAAATGAAGCTTGGTCAGCATCCCACACAAACGAATGCTCCACATGCGGTTTCACATGCCACCAACTCCACATTCACAGGCAACTTCAGCGCCACAGCCGTTTTCAGATAGCCCTCAATGCAAAGGCTCTAGACGCAAATATTGGTGTGAGAGCTAATTCAATCAAGGAAACACTGCATGTTGGTGAAGGGCATATTGAAGAAGGATCAGCCGAGTGGTTCTTGTGGGAGAACAACTCCATTTGGCTCACTAACTTCACACAGCCATCAGGCTTCAAGCAGCTCTCAAGGAAACTCAGTTTTCACACTCTATGTTTAGTGCTCTTTGAATGCATTATCTAGGAATGAACCTGGTAGAGCATCCCACACAAACAAATGCTCCACATGCGGGTTTCACATGCCACCAACTCCACATTCACAGGCAACTTCAGCGCCACAGCCGTTTTCAGATAGCCCTCAATGCAATGGCTCTAGACGCAAATACTGGTGTGAGAGCTAATTCAATCAAGGAAACACTGCATGTTGGTGAAGGGCATATTGAAGAAGGATCAGCCGAGTGGTTCTTGTGGGAGAACAACTCCATTTGGCTCACTAACTTCACACACCATCAGGCTTCCAAGCAGCTCTCAAGGAAACTCAGTTTTCACACTCTATGCTTAGTGCCCTTTGAGTGCCTAGGACTGAAATGAAGCTTGGAGAGCATCCCACACAAACGAATGCTCCACATGCGGGTTTCACATGCCACCAACTCCACATTCACAGGCAACTTCAGCGCCACAGCCGTTTTCAGATAGCCCTCAATGCAAAGGCTCTAGACGCAAATATTGGTGTGAGAGCTAATTCAATCAAGGAAACACTGCATGTTGGTGAAGGGCATATTGAAGAAGGATCAGCCGAGTGGTTCTTGTGGGAGAACAACTCCATTTGGCTCACTAACTTCACACACCATCAGGCTTCCAAGCAGCTCTCAAGGAAACTCAGTTTTCACACTCTATGCTTAGTGCCCTTTGAGTGCATTATCTAGGAATGAACCTGGTAGAGCATCCCACACAAACGAATGCTCCACATGCGGGTTTCACATGCCACCAACTCCACATTCACAGGCAACTTCAGCGCCACAGCCGTTTTCAGATAGCCCTCAATGCAAAGGCTCTAGACGCAAATATTGGTGTGAGAGCTAATTCAATCAAGGAAACACTGCATGTTGGTGAAGGGCATATTGAAGAAGGATCAGCCGAGTGGTTCTTGTGGGAGAACAACTCCATTTGGCTCACTAACTTCACACACCATCAGGCTTCCAAGCAGCTCTCAAGGAAACTCAGTTTTCACACTCTATGCTTAGTGCCCTTTGAGTGCATTATCTAGGAATGAACCTGGTAGAGCATCCCACACAAACGAATGCTCCACATGCGGGTTTCACATGCCACCAACTCCACATTCACAGGCAACTTCAGCGCCACAGCCGTTTTCAGATAGCCCTCAATGCAAAGGCTCTAGACGCAAATATTGGTGTGAGAGCTAATTCAATCAAGGAAACACTGCATGTTGGTGAAGGGCATATTGAAGAAGGATCAGCCGAGTGGTTCTTGTGGGAGAACAACTCCATTTGGCTCACTAACTTCACACACCATCAGGCTTCCAAGCAGCTCTCAAGGAAACTCAGTTTTCACACTCTATGCTTAGTGCCCTTTGAGTGCATTATCTAGGAATGAACCTGGTAGAGCATCCCACACAAACGAATGCTCCACATGCGGGTTTCACATGCCAGCAACTCCACATTCACAGGCAACTTCAGCGCCACAGCCGTTTTCAGATAGCCCTCAATGCAAAGGCTCTAGACGCAAATATTGGTGTGAGAGCTAATTCAATCAAGGAAACACTGCATGTTGGTGAAGGGCATATTGAAGAAGGATCAGCCGAGTGGTTGTTGTGGGAGAACAACTCCATTTGGCTCACTAACTTCACACACCATCAGGCTTCCAAGCAGCTCTCAAGGAAACTCAATTTTCACACTCTATGCTTAGTGCCCTTTGAGTGCATTATCTAGGAATGAACCTGGTAGAGCATCCCACACAAACGAATGCTCCACATGCGGGTTTCACATGCCACCAACTCCACATTCACAGGCAACTTCAGCGCCACAGCCGTTTTCAGATAGCCCTCAATGCAAAGGCTCTAGACGCAAATATTGGTGTGAGAGCTAATTCAATCAAGGAAACACTGCATGTTGGTGAAGGGCATATTGAAGCAGGATCAGCCGAGTGGTTCTTGTGGGAGAACAACTCCATTTGGCTCACTAACTTCACACACCATCAGGCTTCCAAGCAGTTCTCAAGGAAACTCAGTTTTCACACTCTATGCTTAGTGCCCTTTGTGTGCCTAGGACTGAAATGAAGCTTGGTCAGCATCCCACACAAACGAATGCTCCACATGCGGGTTTCACATGCCACCAACTCCACATTCACAGGCAACTTCAGCGCCACAGCCGTTTTCAGATAGCCCTCAATGCAAAGGCTCTAGACGCAAATATTGGTGTGAGAGCTAATTCAATCAAGGAAACACTGCATGTTGAGGAAGGGCATATTGAAGAAGGATCAGCCGAGTGGTTCTTGTGGGAGAACAACTCCATTTGGCTCACTAACTTCACACACCATCAGGCTTCCAAGCAGCTCTCAAGGAAACTCAGTTTTCACACTCTATTCTTATTGCCCTTTGAGTGAATTTTCTAGGAATGAACCTGGTAGAGCATCCCACACAAACGAATGCTCCACATGCGGGTTTCACATGCCACCAACTCCACATTCACAGGCAACTTCAGCGTCACAGCCGTTTTCAGATAGCCCTCAATGCAAAGGCTCTAGACGCAAATATTGGTGTGAGAGCTAATTCAATCAAGGAAACACTGCATGTTGGTGAAGGGCATATTGAAGAAGGATCAGCCGAGTGGTTCTTGTGGGAGAACAACTCCATTTGGCTCACTAACTTCACACACCATCAGGCTTCCAAGCAGCTCTCAAGGAAACTCAGTTTTCACACTCTATGTTTAGTGCCCTTTGAGTGAATTATCTAGGAATGAACCTGGTAGAGCATCCCACACAAACGAATGCTCCACATGCGTGTTTCACATGCCACCAACTCCACATTCTCAGGCAACTTCAGCGCCACAGCCATTTTCAGATAGCCCTCAATGCAAAGGCTCTAGACGCAAATATTGGTGTGAGAGCTAATTCAATCAAGGAAACACTGCATGTTGGTGAAGGGCATATTGAAGAAGGATCAGCCGAGTGGTTCTTGTGGGAGAACAACTCCATTTGGCTCACTAACTTCACACACCATCAGGCTTCCAAGCAGCTCTCAAGGAAACTCAGTTTTCACACTCTATGCTTAGTGCCCTTTGTGTGCCTAGGACCGAAATGAAGCTTGTTCAGCATCCCACATAAACGAATGCTCCACATGCAGGTTTCACATGCCACCAAATCCACATTCACAGGCAACTTCAGCGCCACAGCCGTTTTCAGATAGCCCTCAATGCAAAGGCTCTAGACGCAAATATTGGTGTGAGAGCTAATTCAATCAAGGAAACACTGCATGTTGGTGAAGGGCATATTGAAGAAGGATCAGCCGAGTGGTTCTTGTGGGAGAACAACTCCATTTGGCTCACTAACTTCACACACCATCAGGCTTCCAAGCAGCTCTCAAGGAAACTCAGTTTTCACACTCTATGTTTAGTGCTCTTTGAATGCATTATCTAGGAATGAACCTGGTAGAGCATCCCACACAAACAAATGCTCCACATGCGGGTTTCACATGCCACCAACTCCACATTCACAGGCAACTTCAGCGCCACAGCCGTTTTCAGATAGCCCTCAATGCAAAGGCTCTAGACGCAAATATTGGTGTGAGAGCTAATTCAATCAAGGAAACACTGCATGTTGGTGAAGGGCATATTGAAGCAGGATCAGTCGAGTGGTTCTTGTGGGAGAACAACTCCATTTGGCTCACTAACTTCACACACCATCAGGCTTCCAAGCAGCTCTCAAGGAAACTCAGTTTTCACACTCTATGCTTAGTGCCCTTTGTGTGCCTAGGACTGAAATGAAGCTTGGTCAGCATCCCACACAAACGAATGCTCCACATGCGGGTTTCACATGCCACCAACTCCACATTCACAGGCAACTTCAGCGCCACAGCCGTTTTCAGATAGCCCTCAATGCAAAGGCTCTAGACGCAAATATTGGTGTGAGAGCTAATTCAATCAAGGAAACACTGCATGTTGGTGAAGGGCATATTGAAGAAGGATCAGCCGAGTGGTTCTTGTGGGAGAACAACTCCATTTGGCTCACTAACTTCACACACCATCAGGCTTCCAAGCAGCTCTCAAGGAAACTCAGTTTTCACACTCTATGTTTAGTGCTCTTTGAATGCATTATCTAGGAATGAACCTGGTAGAGCATCCCACACAAACAAATGCTCCACATGCGGGTTTCACATGCCACCAACTCCACATTCACAGGCAACTTCAGCGCCACAGCCGTTTTCAGATAGCCCTCAATGCAATGGCTCTAGACGCAAATACTGGTGTGAGAGCTAATTCAATCAAGGAAACACTGCATGTTGGTGAAGGGCATATTGAAGAAGGATCAGCCGAGTGGTTCTTGTGGGAGAACAACTCCATTTGGCTCACTAACTTCACACACCATCAGGCTTCCAAGCAGCTCTCAAGGAAACTCAGTTTTCACACTCTATGCTTAGTGCCCTTTGAGTGCCTAGGACTGAAATGAAGCTTGGAGAGCATCCCACACAAACGAATGCTCCACATGCGGGTTTCACATGCCACCAACTCCACATTCACAGGCAACTTCAGCGCCACAGCCGTTTTCAGATAGCCCTCAATGCAAAGGCTCTAGACGCAAATATTGGTGTGAGAGCTAATTCAATCAAGGAAACACTGCATGTTGGTGAAGGGCATATTGAAGAAGGATCAGCCGAGTGGTTCTTGTGGGAGAACAACTCCATTTGGCTCACTAACTTCACACACCATCAGGCTTCCAAGCAGCTCTCAAGGAAACTCAGTTTTCACACTCTATGCTTAGTGCCCTTTGAGTGCATTATCTAGGAATGAACCTGGTAGAGCATCCCACACAAACGAATGCTCCACATGCGGGTTTCACATGCCACCAACTCCACATTCACAGGCAACTTCAGCGCCACAGCCGTTTTCAGATAGCCCTCAATGCAAAGGCTCTAGACGCAAATATTGGTGTGAGAGCTAATTCAATCAAGGAAACACTGCATGTTGGTGAAGGGCATATTGAAGAAGGATCAGCCGAGTGGTTCTTGTGGGAGAACAACTCCATTTGGCTCACTAACTTCACACACCATCAGGCTTCCAAGCAGCTCTCAAGGAAACTCAGTTTTCACACTCTATTCTTATTGCCCTTTGAGTGAATTTTCTAGGAATGAACCTGGTAGAGCATCCCACACAAACGAATGCTCCACATGCGGGTTTCACATGCCACCAACTCCACATTCACAGGCAACTTCAGCGTCACAGCCGTTTTCAGATAGCCCTCAATGCAAAGGCTCTAGACGCAAATATTGGTGTGAGAGCTAATTCAATCAAGGAAACACTGCATGTTGGTGAAGGGCATATTGAAGAAGGATCAGCCGAGTGGTTCTTGTGGGAGAACAACTCCATTTGGCTCACTAACTTCACACACCATCAGGCTTCCAAGCAGCTCTCAAGGAAACTCAGTTTTCACACTCTATGTTTAGTGCCCTTTGAGTGAATTATCTAGGAATGAACCTGGTAGAGCATCCCACACAAACGAATGCTCCACATGCGTGTTTCACATGCCACCAACTCCACATTCTCAGGCAACTTCAGCGCCACAGCCATTTTCAGATAGCCCTCAATGCAAAGGCTCTAGACGCAAATATTGGTGTGAGAGCTAATTCAATCAAGGAAACACTGCATGTTGGTGAAGGGCATATTGAAGAAGGATCAGCCGAGTGGTTCTTGTGGGAGAACAACTCCATTTGGCTCACTAACTTCACACACCATCAGGCTTCCAAGCAGCTCTCAAGGAAACTCAGTTTTCACACTCTATGCTTAGTGCCCTTTGTGTGCCTAGGACCGAAATGAAGCTTGTTCAGCATCCCACATAAACGAATGCTCCACATGCAGGTTTCACATGCCACCAAATCCACATTCACAGGCAACTTCAGCGCCACAGCCGTTTTCAGATAGCCCTCAATGCAAAGGCTCTAGACGCAAATATTGGTGTGAGAGCTAATTCAATCAAGGAAACACTGCATGTTGGTGAAGGGCATATTGAAGAAGGATCAGCCGAGTGGTTCTTGTGGGAGAACAACTCCATTTGGCTCACTAACTTCACACACCATCAGGCTTCCAAGCAGCTCTCAAGGAAACTCAGTTTTCACACTCTATGTTTAGTGCTCTTTGAATGCATTATCTAGGAATGAACCTGGTAGAGCATCCCACACAAACAAATGCTCCACATGCGGGTTTCACATGCCACCAACTCCACATTCACAGGCAACTTCAGCGCCACAGCCGTTTTCAGATAGCCCTCAATGCAAAGGCTCTAGACGCAAATATTGGTGTGAGAGCTAATTCAATCAAGGAAACACTGCATGTTGGTGAAGGGCATATTGAAGCAGGATCAGTCGAGTGGTTCTTGTGGGAGAACAACTCCATTTGGCTCACTAACTTCACACACCATCAGGCTTCCAAGCAGCTCTCAAGGAAACTCAGTTTTCACACTCTATGCTTAGTGCCCTTTGTGTGCCTAGGACTGAAATGAAGCTTGGTCAGCATCCCACACAAACGAATGCTCCACATGCGGGTTTCACATGCCACCAACTCCACATTCACAGGCAACTTCAGCGCCACAGCCGTTTTCAGATAGCCCTCAATGCAAAGGCTCTAGACGCAAATATTGGTGTGAGAGCTAATTCAATCAAGGAAACACTGCATGTTGGTGAAGGGCATATTGAAGAAGGATCAGCCGAGTGGTTCTTGTGGGAGAACAACTCCATTTGGCTCACTAACTTCACACACCATCAGGCTTCCAAGCAGCTCTCAAGGAAACTCAGTTTTCACACTCTATGTTTAGTGCTCTTTGAATGCATTATCTAGGAATGAACCTGGTAGAGCATCCCACACAAACAAATGCTCCACATGCGGGTTTCACATGCCACCAACTCCACATTCACAGGCAACTTCAGCGCCACAGCCGTTTTCAGATAGCCCTCAATGCAATGGCTCTAGACGCAAATACTGGTGTGAGAGCTAATTCAATCAAGGAAACACTGCATGTTGGTGAAGGGCATATTGAAGAAGGATCAGCCGAGTGGTTCTTGTGGGAGAACAACTCCATTTGGCTCACTAACTTCACACACCATCAGGCTTCCAAGCAGCTCTCAAGGAAACTCAGTTTTCACACTCTATGCTTAGTGCCCTTTGAGTGCCTAGGACTGAAATGAAGCTTGGAGAGCATCCCACACAAACGAATGCTCCACATGCGGGTTTCACATGCCACCAACTCCACATTCACAGGCAACTTCAGCGCCACAGCCGTTTTCAGATAGCCCTCAATGCAAAGGCTCTAGACGCAAATATTGGTGTGAGAGCTAATTCAATCAAGGAAACACTGCATGTTGATGAAGGGCATATTGAAGAAGGATCAGCCGAGTGGTTCTTGTGGGAGAACAACTCCATTTGGCTCACTAACTTCACACACCATCAGGCTTCCAAGCAGCTCTCAAGGAAACTCAGTTTTCACACTCTATGTTTAGTGCTCTTTGAATGCATTATCTAGGAATGAACCTGGTAGAGCATCCCACACAAACAAATGCTCCACATGCGGGTTTCACATGCCACCAACTCCACATTCACAGGCAACTTCAGCGCCACAGCCGTTTTCAGATAGCCCTCAATGCAAAGGCTCTAGACGCAAATATTGGTGTGAGAGCTAATTCAATCAAGGAAACACTGCATGTTGGTGAAGGGCATATTGAAGCAGGATCAGCCGAGTGGTTCTTGTGGGAGAACAACTCCATTTGGCTCACTAACTTCACACACCATCAGGCTTCCAAGCAGTTCTCAAGGAAACTCAGTTTTCACACTCTATGCTTAGTGCCCTTTGTGTGCCTAGGACTGAAATGAAGCTTGGTCAGCATCCCACACAAACGAATGCTCCACATGCGGGTTTCACATGCCACCAACTCCACATTCACAGGCAACTTCAGCGCCACAGCCGTTTTCAGATAGCCCTCAATGCAAAGGCTCTAGACGCAAATATTGGTGTGAGAGCTAATTCAATCAAGGAAACACTGCATGTTGATGAAGGGCATATTGAAGAAGGATCAGCCGAGTGGTTCTTGTGGGAGAACAACTCCATTTGGCTCACTAACTTCACACACCATCAGGCTTCCAAGCAGCTCTCAAGGAAACTCAGTTTTCACACTCTATGTTTAGTGCTCTTTGAATGTATTATCTAGGAATGAACCTGGTAGAGCATCCCACACAAACAAATGCTCCACGTGCGGGTTTCACATGCCACCAACTCCACATTCACAGGCAACTTCAGCGCCACAGCCGTTTTCAGATAGCCCTCAATGCAAAGGCTCTAGACGCAAATATTGGTGTGAGAGCTAATTCAATCAAGGAAACACTGCATGTTGGTGAAGGGCATATTGAAGCAGGATCAGCCGAGTGGTTCTTGTGGGAGAACAACTCCATTTGGCTCACTAACTTCACACACCATCAGGCTTCCAAGCAGTTCTCAAGGAAACTCAGTTTTCACACTCTATGCTTAGTGCCCTTTGTGTGCCTAGGACTGAAATGAAGCTTGGTCAGCATCCCACACAAACGAATGCTCCACATGCGGGTTTCACATGCCACCAACTCCACATTCACAGGCAACTTCAGCGCCAGAGCCGTTTTCAGATAGCCCTCAATGCAAAGGCTCTAGACGCAAATATTGGTGTGAGAGCTAATTCAATCAAGGAAACACTGCATGTTGGTGAAGGGCATATTGAAGAAGGATCAGCCGAGTGGTTCTTGTGGGAGAACAACTCCATTTGGCTCACTAACTTCACACACCATCAGGCTTCCAAGCAGCTCTCAAGGAAACTCAGTTTTCACACTCTATTCTTATTGCCCTTTGAGTGAATTTTCTAGGAATGAACCTGGTAGAGCATCCCACACAAACGAATGCTCCACATGCGGGTTTCACATGCCACCAACTCCACATTCACAGGCAACTTCAGCGTCACAGCCGTTTTCAGATAGCCCTCAATGCAAAGGCTCTAGACGCAAATATTGGTGTGAGAGCTAATTCAATCAAGGAAACACTGCATGTTGGTGAAGGGCATATTGAAGAAGGATCAGCCGAGTGGTTCTTGTGGGAGAACAACTCCATTTGGCTCACTAACTTCACACACCATCAGGCTTCCAAGCAGCTCTCAAGGAAACTCAGTTTTCACACTCTATGCTTAGTGCCCTTTGAGTGCATTATCTAGGAATGAACCTGGTAGAGCATCCCACACAAACGAATGCTCCACATGCGGGTTTCACATGCCACCAACTCCACATTCACAGGCAACTTCAGCGCCACAGCCGTTTTCAGATAGCCCTCAATGCAAAGGCTCTAGACGCAAATATTGGTGTGAGAGCTAATTCAATCATGGAAACACAGCATTTTGGTGAAGGGCATATTGAAGAAGGATCAGCCGAGTGGTTCTTGTGGGAGAACAACTCCATTTGGCTCACTAACTTCACACACCATCAGGCTTCCAAGCAGCTCTCAAGGAAACTCAGTTTTCACACTCTATGCTTAGTGCCCTTTGTGTGCCTAGGACTGAAATGAAGCTTGGTCAGCATCCCACACAAACGAATGCTCCCCATGCGGGTTTCACATGCCACCAACTCCACATTGACAGGCAACTTCAGCGCCACAGCCGTTTTCAGATAGCTCTCAATGCAAAGGCTCTAGACGCAAATATTGGTGTGAGAGCTAATTCAATCAAGGAAACACTGCATGTTGGTGAAGGGCATATTGAAGAAGGATCAGCCGAGTGGTTCTTGTGGGAGAACAACTCCATTTGGCTCACTAACTTCACACACCATCAGGCTTCCAAGCAGCTCTCAAGGAAACTCAGTTTTCACACTCTATGCTTAGTGCCCTTTCTTTGGCTACGACTGAAATGAACATGGTAGAGCATCCCACACAAACAAATGCTCCACATGCGGGTTTCACATGCCACCAACTCCACATTCTCAGGCAACTTCAGCACCACAGCTGTTTCAGATAGCCCTCAATGCAAAGGCTCTAGATGCAAATATTGGTGTGAGAGCTAATTCAATCAAGGAAACACTGCATGTTGGTGAAGGGCATATTGAAGAAGGATCAGCCGAGTGGTTCTTGTGGGAGAACAACTCCATTTGGCTCACTAACTTCACACACCATCAGGCTTCCAAGCAGCTCTCAAGGAAACTCAGTTTTCACACTCTATGCTTAGTGCCCTTTGAGTGCATTATCTAGGAATGAAACTAGTAGAGCATCCCACACAAACGAATGCTCCACATGCGGGTTTCACATGCCACCAACTCCACATTCACAGGCAACTTCAGCGCCACAGCCGTTTTCAGATAGCCCTCAATGCAAAGGCTCTAGACGCAAATATTGGTGTGAGAGCTAATTCAATCAAGGAAACACTGCATGTTGGTGAAGGGCATATTGAAGAAGGATCAGCCGAGTGGTTCTTGTGGGAGAACAACTCCATTTGGCTCACTAACTTCACACACCATCAGGCTTCCAAGCAGCTCTCAAGGAAACTCAGTTTTCACACTCTATGCTAAGTGCCCTTTGTGTGCCTAGGACCGAAATGAAGCTTGGTCAGCATCCCACACAAACGAATGCTCCACATGCGGGTTTCACATGCCACCAACTCCACATTCACAGGCAACTTCAGCGCCACAGCCGTTTTCAGATAGCCCTCAATGCAAAGGCTCTAGACGCAAATATTGGTGTGAGAGCTAATTCAATCAAGGAAACACTGCATGTTGGTGAAGGGCATATTGAAGAAGGATCAGCCGAGTGGTTCTTGTGGGAGAACAACTCCATTTGGCTCACTAACTTCACACACCATCAGGCTTCCAAGCAGCTCTCAAGGAAACTCAGTTTTCACACTCTATGTTTAGTGCTCTTTGAATGCATTATCTGCGAATGAACCTGGTAGAGCATCCCACACAAACGAATGCTCCACATGCGGGTTTCACATGCCACCAACTCCACATTCTCAGGCAACTTCAGCGCCACAGCCGTTTTCAGATAGCCCTCAATGCAAAGGCTCTAGACGCAAATATTGGTGTGAGAGCTAATTCAATCAAGGAAACACTGCATGTTGGTGAAGGGCATATTGAAGAAGGATCAGTCGAGTGGTTCTTGTGGGAGAACAACTCCATTTGGCTCACTAACTTCACACACCATCAGGCTTCCAAGCAGCTCTCAAGGAAACTCAGTTTTCACACTCTATGCTTAGTGCCCTTTCTTTGGCTACGACTGAAATGAACATGGTAGAGCATCCCACACAAACAAATGCTCCACATGCGGGTTTCACATGCCACCAACTCCACATTCTCAGGCAACTTCAGCACCACAGCTGTTTCAGATAGCCCTCAATGCAAAGGCTCTAGACGCAAATATTGGTGTGAGAGCTAATTCAATCAAGGAAACACTGCATGTTGGTGAAGGGCATATTGAAGAAGGATCAGCCGAGTGGTTCTTGTGGGAGAACAACTCCATTTGGCTCACTAACTTCACACACCATCAGGCTTCCAAGCAGCTCTCAAGGAAACTCAGTTTTCACACTCTATGCTTAGTGCCCTTTGAGTGCATTATCTAGGAATGAACCTGGTAGAGCATCCCACACAAACGAATGCTCCACATGCGGGTTTCACATGCCACCAACTCCACATTCACAGGCAACTTCAGCGCCACAGCCGTTTTCAGATAGCCCTCAATGCAAAGGCTCTAGACGCAAATATTGGTGTGAGAGCTAATTCAATCAAGGAAACACTGCATGTTGGTGAAGGGCATATTGAAGAAGGATCAGCCGAGTGGTTCTTGTGGGAGAACAACTCCATTTGGCTCACTAACTTCACACACCATCAGGCTTCCAAGCAGCTCTCAAGGAAACTCAGTTTTCACACTCTATGCTTAGTGCCCTTTGTGTGCCTAGGACTGAAATGAAGCTTGGTCAGCATCCCACACAAACGAATGCTCCACATGCGGGTTTCACATGCCACCAACTCCACATTCACAGGCAACTTCAGCGCCACAGCCGTTTTCAGATAGCCCTCAATGCAAAGGCTCTAGACGCAAATATTGGTGTGAGAGCTAATTCAATCAAGGAAACACTGCATGTTGGTGAAGGGCATATTGAAGAAGGATCAGCCGAGTGGTTCTTGTGGGAGAACAACTCCATTTGGCTCACTAACTTCACACACCATCAGGCTTCCAAGCAGCTCTCAAGGAAACTCAGTTTTCACACTCTATGCTTAGTGCCCTTTGAGTGCATTATCTAGGAATGAACCTGGTAGAGCATCCCACACAAACGAATGCTCCACATGCGGGTTTCACATGCCACCAACTCCACATTCACAGGCAACTTCAGCGCCAGAGCCGTTTTCAGATAGCCCTCAATGCAAAGGCTCTAGACGCAAATATTGGTGTGAGAGCTAATTCAATCAAGGAAACACTGCATGTTGGTGAAGGGCATATTGAAGAAGGATCAGCCGAGTGGTTCTTGTGGGAGAACAACTCCATTTGGCTCACTAACTTCACACACCATCAGGCTTCCAAGCAGCTCTCAAGGAAACTCAGTTTTCACACTCTATTCTTATTGCCCTTTGAGTGAATTTTCTAGGAATGAACCTGGTAGAGCATCCCACACAAACGAATGCTCCACATGCGGGTTTCACATGCCACCAACTCCACATTCACAGGCAACTTCAGCGTCACAGCCGTTTTCAGATAGCCCTCAATGCAAAGGCTCTAGACGCAAATATTGGTGTGAGAGCTAATTCAATCAAGGAAACACTGCATGTTGGTGAAGGGCATATTGAAGAAGGATCAGCCGAGTGGTTCTTGTGGGAGAACAACTCCATTTGGCTCACTAACTTCACACACCATCAGGCTTCCAAGCAGCTCTCAAGGAAACTCAGTTTTCACACTCTATGCTTAGTGCCCTTTGAGTGCATTATCTAGGAATGAACCTGGTAGAGCATCCCACACAAACGAATGCTCCACATGCGGGTTTCACATGCCACCAACTCCACATTCACAGGCAACTTCAGCGCCACAGCCGTTTTCAGATAGCCCTCAATGCAAAGGCTCTAGACGCAAATATTGGTGTGAGAGCTAATTCAATCATGGAAACACAGCATTTTGGTGAAGGGCATATTGAAGAAGGATCAGCCGAGTGGTTCTTGTGGGAGAACAACTCCATTTGGCTCACTAACTTCACACACCATCAGGCTTCCAAGCAGCTCTCAAGGAAACTCAGTTTTCACACTCTATGCTTAGTGCCCTTTGTGTGCCTAGGACTGAAATGAAGCTTGGTCAGCATCCCACACAAACGAATGCTCCCCATGCGGGTTTCACATGCCACCAACTCCACATTGACAGGCAACTTCAGCGCCACAGCCGTTTTCAGATAGCTCTCAATGCAAAGGCTCTAGACGCAAATATTGGTGTGAGAGCTAATTCAATCAAGGAAACACTGCATGTTGGTGAAGGGCATATTGAAGAAGGATCAGCCGAGTGGTTCTTGTGGGAGAACAACTCCATTTGGCTCACTAACTTCACACACCATCAGGCTTCCAAGCAGCTCTCAAGGAAACTCAGTTTTCACACTCTATGCTTAGTGCCCTTTCTTTGGCTACGACTGAAATGAACATGGTAGAGCATCCCACACAAACAAATGCTCCACATGCGGGTTTCACATGCCACCAACTCCACATTCTCAGGCAACTTCAGCACCACAGCTGTTTCAGATAGCCCTCAATGCAAAGGCTCTAGATGCAAATATTGGTGTGAGAGCTAATTCAATCAAGGAAACACTGCATGTTGGTGAAGGGCATATTGAAGAAGGATCAGCCGAGTGGTTCTTGTGGGAGAACAACTCCATTTGGCTCACTAACTTCACACACCATCAGGCTTCCAAACAGCTCTCAAGGAAACTCAGTTTTCACACTCTATGCTTAGTGCCCTTTGAGTGCATTATCTAGGAATGAAACTAGTAGAGCATCCCACACAAACGAATGCTCCACATGCGGGTTTCACATGCCACCAACTCCACATTCACAGGCAACTTCAGCGCCACAGCCGTTTTCAGATAGCCCTCAATGCAAAGGCTCTAGACGCAAATATTGGTGTGAGAGCTAATTCAATCAAGGAAACACTGCATGTTGGTGAAGGGCATATTGAAGAAGGATCAGCCGAGTGGTTCTTGTGGGAGAACAACTCCATTTGGCTCACTAACTTCACACACCATCAGGCTTCCAAGCAGCTCTCAAGGAAACTCAGTTTTCACACTCTATGCTTAGTGCCCTTTGTGTGCCTAGGACCGAAATGAAGCTTGGTCAGCATCCCACACAAACGAATGCTCCACATGCGGGTTTCACATGCCACCAACTCCACATTCACAGGCAACTTCAGCGCCACAGCCGTTTTCAGATAGCCCTCAATGCAAAGGCTCTAGACGCAAATATTGGTGTGAGAGCTAATTCAATCAAGGAAACACTGCATGTTGGTGAAGGGCATATTGAAGAAGGATCAGCCGAGTGGTTCTTGTGGGAGAACAACTCCATTTGGCTCACTAACTTCACACACCATCAGGCTTCCAAGCAGCTCTCAAGGAAACTCAGTTTTCACACTCTATGTTTAGTGCTCTTTGAATGCATTATCTGCGAATGAACCTGGTAGAGCATCCCACACAAACGAATGCTCCACATGCGGGTTTCACATGCCACCAACTCCACATTCTCAGGCAACTTCAGCGCCACAGCCGTTTTCAGATAGCCCTCAATGCAAAGGCTCTAGACGCAAATATTGGTGTGAGAGCTAATTCAATCAAGGAAACACTGCATGTTGGTGAAGGGCATATTGAAGAAGGATCAGTCGAGTGTTTCTTGTGGGAGAACAACTCCATTTGGCTCACTAACTTCACACACCATCAGGCTTCCAAGCAGCTCTCAAGGAAACTCAGTTTTCACACTCTATGCTTAGTGCCCTTTCTTTGGCTACGACTGAAATGAACATGGTAGAGCATCCCACACAAACAAATGCTCCACATGCGGGTTTCACATGCCACCAACTCCACATTCTCAGGCAACTTCAGCACCACAGCTGTTTCAGATAGCCCTCAATGCAAAGGCTCTAGACGCAAATATTGGTGTGAGAGCTAATTCAATCAAGGAAACACTGCATGTTGGTGAAGGGCATATTGAAGAAGGATCAGCCGAGTGGTTCTTGTGGGAGAACAACTCCATTTGGCTCACTAACTTCACACACCATCAGGCTTCCAAGCAGCTCTCAAGGAAACTCAGTTTTCACACTCTATGCTTAGTGCCCTTTGAGTGCATTATCTAGGAATGAACCTGGTAGAGCATCCCACACAAACGAATGCTCCACATGCGGGTTTCACATGCCACCAACTCCACATTCACAGGCAACTTCAGCGCCACAGCCGTTTTCAGATAGCCCTCAATGCAAAGGCTCTAGACGCAAATATTGGTGTGAGAGCTAATTCAATCAAGGAAACACTGCATGTTGGTGAAGGGCATATTGAAGAAGGATCAGCCGAGTGGTTCTTGTGGGAGAACAACTCCATTTGGCTCACTAACTTCACACACCATCAGGCTTCCAAGCAGCTCTCAAGGAAACTCAGTTTTCACACTCTATGCTTAGTGCCCTTTGTGTGCCTAGGACTGAAATGAAGCTTGGTCAGCATCCCACACAAACGAATGCTCCACATGCGGGTTTCACATGCCACCAACTCCACATTCACAGGCAACTTCAGCGCCACAGCCGTTTTCAGATAGCCCTCAATGCAAAGGCTCTAGACGCAAATATTGGTGTGAGAGCTAATTCAATCAAGGAAACACTGCATGTTGGTGAAGGGCATATTGAAGAAGGATCAGCCGAGTGGTTCTTGTGGGAGAACAACTCCATTTGGCTCACTAACTTCACACACCATCAGGCTTCCAAGCAGCTCTCAAGGAAACTCAGTTTTCACACTCTATGCTTAGTGCCCTTTGAGTGCATTATCTAGGAATGAACCTGGTAGAGCATCCCACACAAACGAATGCTCCACATGCGGGTTTCACATGCCACCAACTCCACATTCACAGGCAACTTCAGCGCCACAGCCGTTTTCAGATAGCCCTCAATGCAAAGGCTCTAGACGCAAATATTGGTGTGAGAGCTAATTCAATCAAGGAAACACTGCATGTTGGTGAAGGGCATATTGAAGAAGGATCAGCCGAGTGGTTCTTGTGGGAGAACAACTCCATTTGGCTCACTAACTTCACACACCATCAGGCTTCCAAGCAGCTCTCAAGGAAACTCAGTTTTCACACTCTATGTTTAGTGCTCTTTGAATGCATTATCTAGGAATGAACCTGGTAGAGCATCCCACACAAACGAATGCTCCACATGCGGGTTTCACATGCCACCAACTCCACATTCACAGGCAACTTCAGCGCCACAGCCATTTTCAGATAGCCCTCAATGCAAAGGCTCTAGACGCAAATATTGGTGTGAGAGCTAATTCAATCAAGGAAACACTGCATGTTGGTGAAGGGCATATTGAAGAAGGATCAGTCGAGTGGTTCTTGTGGGAGAACAACTCCATTTGGCTCACTAACTTCACACACCATCAGGCTTCCAAGCAGCTCTCAAGGAAACTCAGTTTTCACACTCTATGCTTAGTGCCCTTTGTATGGCTAGGACTGAAATGAACCTGGCAGAGCATCCCACACAAACGAATGCTCCACATGCGAGTTTCACATGCCACCAACTCCACATTCACAGGCAACTTCAGCGCCACAGCCGTTTTCAGATAGCCCTCAATGCAAAGGCTTTAGACGCAAATATTGGTGTGAGAGCTAATTCAATCAAGGAAACACAGCATTTTGGTGAAGGGCATATTGAAGAAGGATCAGCCGAGTGGTTCTTGTGGGAGAACAACTCCATTTGGCTCACTAACTTCACACACCATCAGGCTTCCAAGCAGCTCTCAAGGAAACTCAGTTTTCACACTCTATGCTTAGTGCCCTTTGAGTGCATTATCTAGGAATGAACCTGGTAGAGCATCCCACACAAACGAATGCTCCACATGCGGGTTTCACATACCACCAACTCCACATTCACAGGCAACTTCAGCGCCACAGCCGTTTTCAGATAGCCCTCAATGCAAAGGCTCTAGACGCAAATATTGGTGTGAGAGCTAATTCAATCAAGGAAACACTGCATGTTGGTGAAGGGCATATTGAAGAAGGATCAGCCGAGTGGTTCTTGTGGGAGAACAACTCCATTTGGCTCACTAACTTCACACACCATCAGGCTTCCAAGCAGCTCTCAAGGAAACTCAGTTTTCACACTCTATGCTTAGTGCCCTTTGAGTGCATTATCTAGGAATGAACCTAGTAGAGCATCCCACACAAACGAATGCTCCACATGCGGGTTTCACATGCCACCAACTCCACATTCACAGGCAACTTCAGCGCCACAGCCGTTTTCAGATAGCCCTCAATGCAAAGGCTCTAGACGCAAATATTGGTGTGAGAGCTAATTCAATCAAGGAAGCACTGCATGTTGGTGAAGGGCATATTGAAGAAGGATCAGCCGAGTGGTTCTTGTGGGAGAACAACTCCATTTGGCTCACTAACTTCACACACCATCAGGCTTCCAAGCAGCTCTCAAGGAAACTCAGTTTTCACACTCTATGCTTAGTGCCCTTTGAGTGCATTATCTAGGAATGAACCTGGTAGAGCATCCCACACAAACGAATGCTCCACATGCGGGTTTCACATGCCACCAACTCCACATTCACAGGCAACTTCAGCGCCACAGCCGTTTTCAGATAGCCCTCAATGCAAAGGCTTTAGACGCAAATATTGGTGTGAGAGCTAATTCAATCAAGGAAACACTGCATGTTGGTGAAGGGCATATTGAAGAAGGATCAGCCGAGTGGTTCTTGTGGGAGAACAACTCCATTTGGCTCACTAACTTCACACACCATCAGGCTTCCAAGCAGCTCTCAAGGAAACTCAGTTTTCACACTCTATGCTTAGTGCCCTTTGTGTGCCTAGGACCGAAATGAAGCTTGGAGAGCATCCCACACAAACGAATGCTCCACATGCGGGTTTCACATGCCACCAACTCCACATTCACAGGCAACTTCAGCGCCACAGCCGTTTTCAGATAGCCCTCAATGCAAAGGCTCTAGACGCAAATATTGGTGTGAGAGCTAATTCAATCAAGGAAACACTGCATGTTGGTGAAGGGCATATTGAAGCAGGATCAGCCGAGTGGTTCTTGTGGGAGAACAACTCCATTTGGCTCACTAACTTCACACACCATCAGGCTTCCAAGCAGCTCTCAAGGAAACTCAGTTTTCACACTCTATGTTTAGTGCTCTTTGAATGCATTATCTAGGAATGAACCTGGTAGAGCATCCCACACAAACGAATGCTCCACATGCGGGTTTCACATGCCACCAACTCCACATTCACAGGCAACTTCAGCGCCACAGCCGTTTTCAGATAGCCCTCAATGCAAAGGCTCTAGACGCAAATATTGGTGTGAGAGCTAATTCAATCAAGGAAACACTGCATGTTGGTGAAGGGCATATTGAAGAAGGATCAGTCGAGTGGTTCTTGTGGGAGAACAACTCCATTTGGCTCACTAACTTCACACACCATCAGGCTTCCAAGCAGCTCTCAAGGAAACTCAGTTTTCACACTCTATGCTTAGTGCCCTTTGTATGGCTAGGACTGAAATGAACCGGGCAGAGCATCCCACACAAACGAATGCTCCACATGCGGGTTTCACATGCCACCAACTCCACATTCACAGGCAACTTCAGCGCCACAGCCGTTTTCAGATAGCCCTCAATGCAAAGGCTTTAGACGCAAATATTGGTGTGAGAGCTAATTCAATCAAGGAAACACTGCATGTTGGTGAAGGGCATATTGAAGAAGGATCAGCCGAGTGGTTCCTGTGGGAGAACAACTCCATTTGGCTCACTAACTTCACACACCATCAGGCTTCCAAGCAGCTCTCAAGGAAACTCAGTTTTCACACTCTATTCTTATTGCCCTTTGAGTGCATTATCTAGGAATGAACCTGGTAGAGCATCCCACACAAACGAATGCTCCACATGCGGGTTTCACATGCCACCAACTCCACATTCACAGGCAACTTCAGCGCCACAGCCGTTTTCAGATAGCCCTCAATGCAAAGGCTCTAGACGCAAATATTGGTGTGAGAGCTAATTCAATCAAGGAAACACTGCATGTTGGTGAAGGGCATATTGAAGAAGGATCAGTCGAGTGGTTCTTGTGGGAGAACAACTCCATTTGGCTCACTAACTTCACACACCATCAGGCTTCCAAGCAGCTCTCAAGGAAACTCAGTTTTCACACTCTATGCTTAGTGCCCTTTCTTTGGCTACGACTGAAATGAACATGGTAGAGCATCCCATTCAAACAAATGCTCCCCATGCGGGTTTCACATGCCACCAACTCCACATTCTCAGGCAACTTCAGCACCACAGCAGTTTCAGATAGCCCTCAATGCAAAGGCTCTAGACGCAAATATTGGTGTGAGAGCTAATTCAATCAAGGAAACACTGCATGTTGGTGAAGGGCATATTGAAGAAGGATCAGCCGAGTGGTTCTTGTGGGAGAACAACTCCATTTGGCTCACTAACTTCACACACCATCAGGCTTCCAAGCAGCTCTCAAGGAAACTCAGTTTTCACACTCTATGCTTAGTGCCCTTTGAGTGCATTATCTAGGAATGAACCTGGTAGAGCATCCCACACAAACGAATGTTCCACATGCGGGTTTCACATGCCACCAACTCCACATTCACAGGCAACTTCAGCGCCACAGCCGTTTTCAGATAGCCCTCAATGCAAAGGCTCTAGACGCAAATATTGGTGTGAGAGCTAATTCAATCAAGGAAACACTGCATGTTGGTGAAGGGCATATTGAAGAAGGATCAGCCGAATGGTTCTTGTGGGAGAACAACTCCATTTGGCTCACTAACTTCACACACCATCAGGCTTCCAAGCAGCTCTCAAGGAAACTCAGTTTTCACACTCTATGCTTAGTGCCCTTTCTTTGGCTACGACTGAAATGAAGCTTGGTCAGCATCCCACACAAACGAATGCTCCACATGCGGGTTTCACATGCCACCAACTCCACATTCACAGGCAACTTCAGCGCCACAGCCGTTTTCAGATAGCCCTCAATGCAAAGGCTCTAGACGCAAATATTGGTGTGAGAGCTAATTCAATCAAGGAAACACTGCATGTTGGTGAAGGGCATATTGAAGAAGGATAAGCCGAGTGGTTCTTGTGGGAGAACAACTCCATTTGGCTCACTAACTTCACAAACCATCAGGCTTCCAAGCAGCTCTCAAGGAAACTCAGTTTTCACACTGTATGCTTAGTGCTCTTTGTGTGCCTAGGACTGAAGTGAAGCTTGGTCAGCATCCCCCACACAAACGAATGCTCCACATGCGGGTTTCACATGCCACCAACTCCACATTCACAGGCAACTTCAGCGCCACAGCCGTTTACAGATAGCCCTCAATGCAAAGGCTCTAGACGCAAATATTGGTGTGAGAGCTAATTCAATCAAGGAAACACAGCATGTTGGTGAAGGGCATATTTAAGAAGGATCAGCCGAGTGGTTCTTGTGGGAGAACAACTCCATTTGGCTCACTAACTTCACACACCATCAGGCTTCCAAGCAGCTCTCAAGGAAACTCAGTTTTCACACTCTAGGCTTAGTGTCCTTTGAGTGCATTATCTAGGAATGAACCTGGTAGAGCATCCCACACAAACGAATGCTCCACATGCGGGTTTCACATGCCACCAACTCCACATTCACAGGCAACTTCAGCGCCACAGCCGTTTTCAGATAGCCCTCAATGCAAAGGCTCTAGACGCAAATATTGGTGTGAGAGCTAATTCAATCAAGGAAACACTGCATGTTGGTGAAGGGCATATTGAAGAAGGATCAGCCGAGTGGTTCTTGTGGGAAAACAACTCCATTTGGCTCACTAACTTCACACACCATCAGGCTTCCAAGCAGCTCTCAAGGAAACTCAGTTTTCACACTCTATGCTTAGTGTCCTTTGTATGGCTAGGACTGAAATGAACCTGGCAGAGCATCCCACACAAACGATTGCTCCACATGCGGGTTTCACATGCCACCAACTCCACATTCACAGGCAACTTCAGCGCCACAGCCGTTTTCAGATAGCCCTCAATGCAAAGGCTCTAGACGCAAATATTGGTGTGAGAGCTAATTCAATCAAGGAAACACTGCATGTTGGTGAAGGGCATATTGAAGAAGGATCAGCCGAGTGGTTCTTGTGGGAGAACAACTCCATTTGGCTCACTAACTTCACACACCATCAGGCTTCCAAGAAGCTCTCAAGGAAACTCAGTTTTCACACTCTATTCTTATTGCCCTTTGAGTGAATTATCTAGGAATGAACCTGGTAGAGCATCCCACACAAACGAATGCTCCACATGCGGGTTTCACATGCCACCAACTCCACATTCACAGGCAACTTCAGCGCCACAGCCGTTTTCAGATAGCCCTCAATGCAAAGGCTCTAGACGCAAATATTGGTGTGAGAGCTAATTCAATCAAGGAAACACTGCATGTTGGTGAAGGGCATATTGAAGCAGGATCAGCCGAGTGGTTCTTGTGGGAGAACAACTCCATTTGGCTCACTAACTTCACACACCATCAGGCTTCCAAGCAGCTCTCAAGGAAACTCAGTTTTCACACTCTATGCTTAGTGCTCTTTGTGTGCCTAGGACTGAAATGAAGCTTGGTCAGCATCCCACACAAACGAATGCTCCCCATGCGGGTTTCACATGCCACCAACTCCACATTCACAGGCAACTTCAGCGCCACAGCCGTTTTCAGATAGCTCTCAATGCAAAGGCTCTAGACGCAAATATTGGTGTGAGAGCTAATTCAATCAAGGAAACACTGCATGTTGGTGAAGGGCATATTGAAGAAGGATCAGCCGAGTGGTTCTTGTGGGAGAACAACTCCATTTGGCTCACTAACTTCACACACCATCAGGCTTCCAAGCAGCTCTCAAGGAAACTCAGTTTTCACACTCTATGCTTAGTGCCCTTTCTTTGGCTACGATTGAAATGAACATGGTAGAGCATCCCACACAAACAAATGCTCCACATGCGGGTTTCACATGCCACCAACTCCACATTCTCAGGCAACTTCAGCACCACAGCTGTTTCAGATAGCCCTCAATGCAAAGGCTCTAGACGCAAATATTGGTGTGAGAGCTAATTCAATCAAGGAAACACTGCATGTTGGTGAAGGGCATATTGAAGAAGGATCAGCCGAGTGGTTCTTGTGGGAGAACAACTCCATTTGGCTCACTAACTTCACACACCATCAGGCTTCCAAGCAGCTCTCAAGGAAACTCAGTTTTCACACTCTATGCTTAGTGCCCTTTGTGTGCCTAGGACTGAAATGAACCTGGCAGAGCATCCCACACAAACGAATGCTCCACATGCGGGTTTCACATGCCACCAACTCCACATTCACAGGCAACTTCAGCGCCACAGCCGTTTTCAGATAGCCCTCAATGCAAAGGCTCTAGACGCAAATATTGGTGTGAGAGCTAATTCAATCAAGGAAACACTGCATGTTGGTGAAGGGCATATTGAAGAAGGATCAGCCGAGTGGTTCTTGTGGGAGAACAACTCCATTTGGCTCACTAACTTCACAAACCATCAGGCTTCCAAGCAGCTCTCAAGGAAACTCAGTTTTCACACTCTATGCTTAGTGCTCTTTGTGTGCCTAGGACTGAAGTGAAGCTTGGTCAGCATCCACACAAACGTATGCTCCCCATACGGGTTTCACATGCCACCAACTCCACATTCACAGGCAGCTTCAGCGCCACAGCCGTTTTCAGATAGCCCTCAATGCAAAGGCTCTAGACGCAAATATTGGTGTGAGAGCTAATTCAATCAAGGAAACACTGCATGTTGGTGAAGGGCATATTGAAGAAGGATCAGTCGAGTGGTTCTTGTGGGAGAACAACTCCATTTGGCTCACTAACTTCACACACCATCAGGCTTCCAAGCAGCTCTCAAGGAAACTCAGTTTTCACACTCTATGCTTAGTGCCCTTTGTATGGCTAGGACTGAAATGAACATGGCAGAGCATCCCACACAAACGAATGCTCCACATGCGGGTTTCACATGCCACCAACTCCACATTCACAGGCAACTTCAGCGCCACAGCCGTTTTCAGATAGCCCTCAATGCAAAGGCTCTAGACGCAAATATTGGTGTGAGAGCTAATTCAATCAAGGAAACACTGCATTTTGGTGAAGGGCATATTGAAGAAGGATCAGCCGAGTGGTTCTTGTGGGAGAACAACTCCATTTGGCTCACTAACTTCACACACCATCAGGCTTCCAAGCAGCTCTCAAGGAAACTCAGTTTTCACACTCTATGCTTAGTGCCCTTTGTATGGCTAGGACTGATATGAACCTGGCAGAGCATCCCACACAAACGAATGCTCCACATGCGGGTTTCACATGCCACCAACTCCACATTCACAGGCAACTTCAGCGCCACAGCCGTTTTCAGATAGCCCTCAATGCAAAGGCTCTAGACGCAAATATTGGTGTGAGAGCTAATTCAATCAAGGAAACACTGCATGTTGGTGAAGGGCATATTGAAGAAGGATCAGCCGAGTGGTTCTTGTGGGAGAACAACTCCATTTGGCTCACTAACTTCACACACCATCAGGCTTCCAAGCAGCTCTCAAGGAAACTCAGTTTTCACACTCTATGCTTAGTGCCCTTTGTGTGCCTAGGACTGAAATGAAGCTTGGTCAGCATCCCACACAAACGAATGCTCCACATGCGGGTTTCACATGCCACCAACTCCACATTCACAGGCAACTTCAGCGCCACAGCCGTTTTCAGATAGCCCTCAATGCAAAGGCTCTAGACGCAAATATTGGTGTGAGAGCTAATTCAATCAAGGAAACACTGCATGTTGGTGAAGGGCATATTTAAGAAGGATCAGCCGAGTGGTTCTTGTGGGAGAACAACTCCATTTGGCTCACTAACTTCACACACCATCAGGCTTCCAAGCAGCTCTCAAGGAAACTCAGTTTTCACACTGTATGCTTAGTGCTCTTTGTGTGCCTAGGACTGAAGTGAAGCTTGGTCAGCATCCCACACAAACGAATGCTCCCCATGCGGGTTTCACATGCCACCAACTCCACATTCACAGGCAGCTTCAGCGCCACAGCCGTTTTCAGATAGCCCTCAATGCAAAGGCTCTAGACGCAAATATTGGTGTGAGAGCTAATTCAATCAAGGAAACACTGCATGTTGGTGAAGGGCATATTGAAGAAGGATCAGTCGAGTGGTTCTTGTGGGAGAACAACTCCATTTGGCTCACTAACTTCACACACCATCAGGCTTCCAAGCAGCTCTCAAGGAAACTCAGTTTTCACACTCTATGCTTAGTGCCCTTTGTATGGCTAGGACTGAAATGAACCTGGCAGAGCATCCCACACAAACGAATGCTCCACATGCGGGTTTCACATGCCACCAACTCCACATTCACAGGCAACTTCAGCGCCACAGCCATTTTCAGATAGCCCTCAATGCAAAGGCTCTAGACGCAAATATTGGTGTGAGAGCTAATTCAATCAAGGAAACACTGCATGTTGGTGAAGGGCATATTGAAGAAGGATCAGTCGAGTGGTTCTTGTGGGAGAACAACTCCATTTGGCTCACTAACTTCACACACCATCAGGCTTCCAAGCAGCTCTCAAGGAAACTCAGTTTTCACACTCTATGCTTAGTGCCCTTTGTGTGCCTAGGACTGAAATGAAGCTTGGTCAGCATCCCACACAAACGAATGCTCCACATGCGTGTTTCACATGCCACCAACTCCACATTCACAGGCAACTTCAGCGCCACAGCCGTTTTCAGATAGCTCTCAATGCAAAGGCTCTAGACGCAAATATTGGTGTGAGAGCTAATTCAATCAAGGAAACACTGCATGTTGGTGAAGGGCATATTGAAGAAGGATCAGCCGAGTGGTTCTTGTGGGAGAACAACTCCATTTGGCTCACTAAGTTCACACAACATCAGGCTTCCAAGCAGCTCTCAAGGAAACTCAGTTTTCACACTCTATGCTTAGTGCCCTTTCTTTGGCTACGACTGAAACGAACATGGTAGAGCATCCCACACAAACAAATGCTCCACATGCGGGTTTCACATGCCACCAACTCCACATTCTCAGGCAACTTCAGCACCACAGCTGTTTCAGATAGCCCTCAATGCAAAGGCTCTAGACGCAAATATTGGTGTGAGAGCTAATTCAATCAAGGAAACACTGCATGTTGGTGAAGGGCATATTGAAGAAGGATCAGCCGAGTGTTTCTTGTGGGAAAACAACTCCATTTGGCTCACTAACTTCACACACCATCAGGCTTCCAAGCAGCTCTCAAGGAAACTCAGTTTTCACACTCTATGCTTAGTGCCCTTTGAGTGCATTATCTAGGAATGAACCTGGTAGAGCATCCCACACAAACGAATGCTCCACATGCGGGTTTCACATGCCACCAACTCCACATTCACAGGCAACTTCAGCGCCACAGCCGTTTTCAGATAGCCCTCAATGCAAAGGCTCTAGACGCAAATATTGGTGTGAGAGCTAATTCAATCAAGGAAACACTGCATGTTGGTGAAGGGCATATTGAAGAAGGATCAGCCGAGTGGTTCTTGTGGGAGAACAACTCCATTTGGCTCACTAACTTCACAAACCATCAGGCTTCCAAGCAGCTCTCAAGGAAACTCAGTTTTCACACTCTATGCTTAGTGCTCTTTGTGTGCCTAGGACTGAAGTGAAGCTTGGTCAGCATCCCACACAAACGAATGCTCCCCATGCGGGTTTCACATGCCACCAACTCCACATTCACAGGCAACTTCAGCGCCACAGCCGTTTTCAGATAGCTCTCAATGCAAAGGCTCTAGACGCAAATATTGGTGTGAGAGCTAATTCAATCAAGGAAACACTGCATGTTGGTGAAGGGCATATTGAAGAAGGATCAGCCGAGTGGTTCTTGTGGGAGAACAACTCCATTTGGCTCACTAAGTTCACACAACATCAGGCTTCCAAGCAGCTCTCAAGGAAACTCAGTTTTCACACTCTATGCTTAGTGCCCTTTCTTTGGCTACGACTGAAATGAACATGGTAGAGCATCCCACACAAACAAATGCTCCACATGCGGGTTTCACATGCCACCAACTCCACATTCTCAGGCAACTTCAGCACCACAGCTGTTTCAGATAGCCCTCAATGCAAAGGCTCTAGACGCAAATATTGGTGTGAGAGCTAATTCAATCAAGGAAACACTGCATGTTGGTGAAGGGCATATTGAAGAAGGATCAGCCGAGTGTTTCTTGTGGGAGAACAACTCCATTTGGCTCACTAACTTCACACACCATCAGGCTTCCAAGCAGCTCTCAAGGAAACTCAGTTTTCACACTCTATGCTTAGTGCCCTTTGTGTGCCTAGGACTGAAATGAACCTGGCAGAGCATCCCACACAAACGAATGCTCCACATGCGGGTTTCACATGCCACCAACTCCACATTCACAGGCAACTTCAGCGCCACAGCCGTTTTCAGATAGCCCTCAATGCAAAGGCTCTAGACGCAAATATTGGTGTGAGAGCTAATTCAATCAAGGAAACACTGCATGTTGGTGAAGGGCATATTGAAGAAGGATCAGCCGAGTGGTTCTTGTGGGAGAACAACTCCATTTGGCTCACTAACTTCACAAACCATCAGGCTTCCAAGCAGCTCTCAAGGAAACTCAGTTTTCACACTCTATGCTTAGTGCTCTTTGTGTGCCTAGGACTGAAGTGAAGCTTGGTCAGCATCCCACACAAACGAATGCTCCACATGCGGGTTTCACATGCCACCAACTCCACATTGACAGGCAGCTTCAGCGCCACAGCTGTTTTCAGATAGCCCTCAATGCAAAGGCTCTAGACGCAAATATTGGTGTCAGAGCTAATTCAATCAAGGAAACACTGCATGTTGGTGAAGGGCATATTGAAGAAGGATCAGTCGAGTGGTTCTTGTGGGAGAACAACTCCATTTGGCTCACTAACTTCACACACCATCAGGCTTCCAAGCAGCTCTCAAGGAAACTCAGTTTTCACACTCTATGCTTAGTGCCCTTTGTATGGCTAGGACTGAAATGAACATGGCAGAGCATCCCACACAAACGAATGCTCCACATGCGGGTTTCACATGCCACCAACTCCACATTCACAGGCAACTTCAGCGCCACAGCCGTTTTCAGATAGCCCTCAATGCAAAGGCTCTAGACGCAAATATTGGTGTGAGAGCTAATTCAATCAAGGAAACACTGCATGTTGGTGAAGGGCATATTGAAGAAGGATCAGCCGAGTGGTTCTTGTGGGAGAACAACTCCATTTGGCTCACTAACTTCACACACCATCAGGCTTCCAAGCAGCTCTCAAGGAAACTCAGTTTTCACACTCTATGCTTAGTGCCCTTTGTATGGCTAGGACTGAAATGAACCTGGCAGAGCATCCCACACAAACGAATGCTCCACATGCGGGTTTCACATGCCACCAACTCCACATTCACAGGCAACTTCAGCGCCACACCCGTTTTCAGATAGCCCTCAATGCAAAGGCTCTAGACGCAAATATTGGTGTGAGAGCTAATTCAATCAAGGAAACACTGCATGTTGGTGAAGGGCATATTGAAGAAGGATCAGCCGAGTGGTTCTTGTGGGAGAACAACTCCATTTGGCTCACTAACTTCACACACCATCAGGCTTCCAAGCAGCTCTCAAGGAAACTCAGTTTTCACACTCTATGCTTAGTGCCCTTTGTGTGCCTAGGACTGAAATGAAGCTTGGAGAGCATCCCACACAAACGAATGCTCCACATGCGGGTTTCACATGCCACCAACTCCACATTCACAGGCAACTTCAGCGCCACAGCCGTTTTCAGATAGCCCTCAATGCAAAGGCTCTAGACGCAAATATTGGTGTGAGAGCTAATTCAATCAAGGAAACACTGCATGTTGGTGAAGGGCATATTGAAGAAGGATCAGCCGAGTGGTTCTTGTGGGAGAACAACTCCATTTGGCTCACTAACTTCACACACCATCAGGCTTCCAAGCAGCTCTCAAGGAAACTCAGTTTTCACACTCTATGCTTAGTGCCCTTTGTGTGCCTAGGACTGAAATGAAGCTTGGTCAGCATCCCACACAAACGAATGCTCCACATGCGTGTTTTACATGCCACCAACTCCACATTCACAGGCAACTTCAGCGCCACAGCCGTTTTCAGATAGCTCTCAATGCAAAGGCTCTAGACGCAAATATTGGTGTGAGAGCTAATTCAATCAAGGAAACACTGCATGTTGGTGAAGGGCATATTGAAGAAGGATCAGCCGAGTGGTTCTTGTGGGAGAACAACTCCATTTGGCTCACTAACTTCACACACCATCAGGCTTCCAAGCAGCTCTCAAGGAAACTCAGTTTTCACACTCTATGCTTAGTGCCCTTTCTTTGGCTACGACTGAAATGAACATGGTAGAGCATCCCACACAAACAAATGCTCCACATGCGGGTTTCACATGCCACCAACTCCACATTCACAGGCAACTTCAGCACCACAGCTGTTTCAGATAGCCCTCAATGCAAAGGCTCTAGACGCAAATATTGGTGTGAGAGCTAATTCAATCAAGGAAACACTGCATGTTGGTGAAGGGCATATTGAAGAAGGATCAGCCGAGTGTTTTTTGTGGGAGAACAACTCCATTTGGCTCACTAACTTCACACACCATCAGGCTTCCAAGCAGCTCTCAAGGAAACTCAGTTTTCACACTCTATGCTTAGTGCCCTTTGTGTGCCTAGGACTGAAATGAACCTGGCAGAGCATCCCACACAAACGAATGCTCCACATGCGGGTTTCACATGCCACCAACTCCACATTCACAGGCAACTTCAGCGCCACAGCCGTTTTCAGATAGCCCTCAATGCAAAGGCTCTTGACGCAAATATTGGTGTGAGAGCTAATTCAATCAAGGAAACACTGCATGTTGGTGAAGGGCATATTGAAGAAGGATCAGCCGAGTGGTTCTTGTGGGAGAACAACTCCATTTGGCTCACTAACTTCACAAACCATCAGGCTTCCAAGCAGCTCTCAAGGAAACTCAGTTTTCACACTCTATGCTTAGTGCTCTTTGTGTGCCTAGGACTGAAGTGAAGCTTGGTCAGCATCCCACACAAACGAATGCTCCACATGCGGGTTTCACATGCCACCAACTCCACATTCACAGGCAGCTTCAGCCCCACAGCCGTTTTCAGATAGCCCTCAATGCAAAGGCTCTAGACGCAAATATTGGTGTGAGAGCTAATTCAATCAAGGAAACACTGCATGTTGGTGAAGGGCATATTGAAGAAGGATCAGTCGAGTGGTTCTTGTGGGAGAACAACTCCATTTGGCTCACTAACTTCACACACCATCAGGCTTCCAAGCAGCTCTCAAGGAAACTCAGTTTTCACACTCTATGCTTAGTGCCCTTTGTATGGCTAGGACTGAAATGAACATGGCAGAGCATCCCACACAAACGAATGCTCCACATGCGGGTTTCACATGCCACCAACTCCACATTCACAGGCAACTTCAGCGCCACAGCCGTTTTCAGATAGCCCTCAATGCAAAGGCTCTAGACGCAAATATTGGTGTGAGAGCTAATTCAATCAAGGAAACACTGCATGTTGGTGAAGGGCATATTGAAGAAGGATCAGCCGAGTGGTTCTTGTGGGAGAACAACTCCATTTGGCTCACTAACTTCACACACCATCAGGCTTCCAAGCAGCTCTCAAGGAAACTCAGTTTTCACACTCTATGCTTAGTGCCCTTTGTATGGCTAGGACTGAAATGAACCTGGCAGAGCATCCCACACAAACGAATGCTCCACATGCGGGTTTCACATGCCACCAACTCCACATTCACAGGCAACTTCAGCGCCACACCCGTTTTCAGATAGTCCTCAATGCAAAGGCTCTAGACGCAAATATTGGTGTGAGAGCTAATTCAATCAAGGAAACACTGCATGTTGGTGAAGGGCATATTGAAGAAGGATCAGCCGAGTGGTTCTTGTGGGAGAACAACTCCATTTGGCTCACTAACTTCACACACCATCAGGCTTCCAAGCAGCTCTCAAGGAAACTCAGTTTTCACACTCTATGCTTAGTGCCCTTTGTGTGCCTAGGACTGAAATGAAGCTTGGAGAGCATCCCACACAAACGAATGCTCCACATGCGGGTTTCACATGCCACCAACTCCACATTCACAGGCAACTTCAGCGCCACAGCCGTTTTCAGATAGCCCTCAATGCAAAGGCTCTAGACGCAAATATTGGTGTGAGAGCTAATTCAATCAAGGAAACACTGCATGTTGGTGAAGGGCATATTGAAGAAGGATCAGCCGAGTGGTTCTTGTGGGAGAACAACTCCATTTGGCTCACTAACTTCACACACCATCAGGCTTCCAAGCAGCTCTCAAGGAAACTCAGTTTTCACAATCTATGCTTAGTGGTCTTTGTGTGCCTAGGACTGAAATGAAGCTTGGTCAGCATCCCACACAAACGAATGCTCCACATGCGGGTTTTACATGCCACCAACTCCACATTCACAGGCAACTTCAGCGCCACAGCCGTTTTCAGATAGCTCTCAATGCAAAGGCTCTAGACGCAAATATTGGTGTGAGAGCTAATTCAATCAAGGAAACACTGCATGTTGGTGAAGGGCATATTGAAGAAGGATCAGCCGAGTGGTTCTTGTGGGAGAACAACTCCATTTGGCTCACTAACTTCACACACCATCAGGCTTCCAAGCAGCTCTCAAGGAAACTCAGTTTTCACACTCTATGCTTAGTGCCCTTTCTTTGGCTACGACTGAAATGAACATGGTAGAGCATCCCACACAAACAAATGCTCCACATGCGGGTTTCACATGCCACCAACTCCACATTCTCAGGCAACTTCAGCACCACAGCTGTTTCAGATAGCCCTCAATGCAAAGGCTCTAGACGCAAATATTGGTGTGAGAGCTAATTCAATCAAGGAAACACTGCATGTTGGTGAAGGGCATATTGAAGAAGGATCAGCCGAGTGGTTCTTGTGGGAGAACAACTCCATTTGGCTCACTAACTTCACACACCATCAGGCTTCCAAGCAGCTCTCAAGGAAACTCAGTTTTCACACTCTATTCTTATTGCCCTTTGAGTGAATTATCTAGGAATGAACCTGGTAGAGCATCCCACACAAACGAATGCTCCACATGCGGGTTTCACATGCCACCAACTCCACATTCACAGGCAACTTCAGCGCCACAGCCGTTTTCAGATAGCTCTCAATGCAAAGGCTCTAGACGCAAATATTGGTGTGAGAGCTAATTCAATCAAGGAAACACTGCATGTTGGTGAAGGGCATATTGAAGAAGGATCAGCCGAGTGGTTCTTGTGGGAGAACAACTCCATTTGGCTCACTAACTTCACACACCATCAGGCTTCCAAGCAGCTCTCAAGGAAACTCAGTTTTCACACTCTATGCTTAGTGCCCTTTGTATGGCTAGGACTGAAATGAACCTGGTAGAGCATCCCACACAAACGAATGCTCCACATGCGGGTTTCACATGCCACCAACTCCACATTCACAGGCAACTTCAGCGCCACAGCCGTTTTCAGATAGCCCTCAATGCAAAGGCTCTAGACGCAAATATTGGTGTGAGAGCTAATTCAATCAAGGAAACACTGCATGTTGGTGAAGGGCATATTGAAGAAGGATCAGCCGAGTGGTTCTTGTGGGAGAACAACTCCATTTGGCTCACTAACTTCACACACCATCAGGCTTCCAAGCAGCTCTCAAGGAAACTCAGTTTTCACACTCTATGCTTAGTGCCCTTTGTGTGCCAAGGACCGAAATGAAGCTTGGTCAGCATCCCACATAAACGAATGCTCCACATGCGGGTTTCACATGCCACCAACTCCACATTCACAGGCAACTTCAGCGCCACAGCCGTTTTCAGATAGCCCTCAATGCAAAGGCTCTAGACGCAAATATTGGTGTGAGAGCTAATTCAATCAACGAATCACTGCATGTTGGTGAAGGGCATATTGAAGAAGGATCAGCCGAGTGGTTCTTGTGGGAGAACAACTCCATTTGGCTCACTAACTTCACACACCATCAGGCTTCCAAGCAGCTCTCAAGGAAACTCAGTTTTCACACTCTATGTTTAGTGCTCTTTGAATGCATTATCTAGGAATGAACCTGGTAGAGCATCCCACACAAACGAATGCTCCAGATGCGGGTTTCACATGCCACCAACTCCACATTCACAGGCAACTTCAGCGCCACAGCCGTTTTCAGATAGCCCTCAATGCAAAGGCTCTAGACGCAAATATTGGTGTGAGAGCTAATTCAATCAAGGAAACACTGCATGTTGGTGAAGGGCATATTGAAGAAGGATCAGCCGAGTGGTTCTTGTGGGAGAACAACTCCATTTGGCTCACTAACTTCACACACCATCAGGCTTCCAAGCAGCTCTCAAGGAAACTCAGTTTTCACACTCTATGCTTAGTGCCCTTTGTATGGCTAGGACTGAAATGAACCTGGCAGAGCATCCCACACAAACGAATGCTCCACATGCGGGTTTCACATGCCACCAACTCCACATTCACAGGCAACTTCAGCGCCACAGCCGTTTTCAGATAGCCCTCAATGCAAAGGCTCTAGACGCAAATATTGGTGTGAGAGCTAATTCAATCAAGGAAACACTGCATGTTGGTGAAGGGCATATTGAGGAAGGATCAGCCGAGTGGTTCTTGTGGGAGAACAACTCCATTTGGCTCACTAACTTCACACACCATCAGGCTTCCAAGCAGCTCTCAAGGAAACTCAGTTTTCACACTCTATGCTTAGTGCCCTTTGAGTGCATTATCTAGGAATGAACCTAGTAGAGCATCCCACACAAACGAATGCTCCACATGCGGGTTTCACATGCCACCAACTCCACATTCACAGGCAACTTCAGCGCCACACCCGTTTTCAGATAGCCCTCAATGCAAAGGCTTTAGACGCAAATACTGGTGTGAGAGCTAATTCAATCAAGGAAACACTGCATGTTGGTGAAGGGCATATTGAAGAAGGATCAGCCAAGTGGTTCTTGTGGGAGAACAACTCCATTTGGCTCACTAACTTCACACACCATCAGGCTTCCAAGCAGCTCTCAAGGAAACTCAGTTTTCACACTCTATGCTTAGTTGTCTTTGAGTGCATTATCTAGGAATGAACCTGGTAGAGCATCCCACACAAACGAATGCTCCACATGTGGGTTTCACATGCCACCAACTCCACATTCACAGGCAACTTCAGCGCCACAGCCGTTTTCAGATAGCCCTCAATGCAAAGGCTCTAGACGCAAATATTGGTGTGAGAGCTAATTCAATCAAGGAAACACTGCATGTTGGTGAAGGGCATATTGAAGAAGGATCAGCCGAGTGGTTCTTGTGGGAGAACAACTCCATTTGGCTCACTAACTTCACAAACCATCAGGCTTCCAAGCAGCTCTCAAGGAAACTCAGTTTTCACACTGTATGCTTAGTGCTCTTTGTGTGCCTAGGACTGAAGTGCAGCTTGGTCAGCATCCCACACAAACGAATGCTCCCCATGCGGGTTTCACATGCCACCAACTCCACATTCACAGGCAACTTCAGCGCCACAGCCGTTTTCAGATAGCCCTCAATGCAAAGGCTCTAGACGCAAATATTGGTGTGAGAGCTAATTCAATCAAGGAAACACTGCATGTTGGTGAAGGGCATATTGAAGAAGGATCAGCCGAGTGGTTCTTGTGGGAGAACAACTCCATTTGGCTCACTAACTTCACACACCATCAGGCTTCCAAGCAGCTCTCAAGGAAACTCAGTTTTCACACTCTATGTTTAGTGCTCTTTGAATGCATTATCTAGGAATGAACCTGGTAGAGCATCCCACACAAACGAATGCTCCACATGCGGGTTTCACATGCCACCAACTCCACATTCACAGGCAACTTCAGCGCCACAGTCGTTTTCAGATAGCCCTCAATGCAAAGGCTCTAGACGCAAATATTGGTGTGAGAGCTAATTCAATCAAGGAAACACTGCATGTTGGTGAAGGGCATATTGAAGAAGGATCAGCCGAGTGGTTCTTGTGGGAGAACAACTCCATTTGGCTCACTAACTTCACACACCATCAGGCTTCCAAGCAGCTCTCAAGGAAACTCAGTTTTCACACTCTATGCTTAGTGCCCTTTGTGTGCCTAGGACCGAAATGAAGCTTGGTCAGCATCCCACATAAACGAATGCTCCACATGCGGGTTTCACATGCCACCAACTCCACATTCACAGGCAGCTTCAGCGCCACAGCCGTTTTCAGATAGCCCTCAATGCAAAGGCTCTAGACGCAAATATTGGTGTGAGAGCTAATTCAATCAAGGAAACACTGCATGTTGATGAAGGGCATATTGAAGAAGGATCAGCTGAGTGGTTCTTGTGGGAGAACAACTCCATTTGGCTCACTAACTTCACACACCATCAGGCTTCCAAGCAGCTCTCAAGGAAACTCAGTTTTCACACTCTATGCTTAGTGCCCTTTGAGTGCATTATCTAGGAATGAACCTAGTAGAGCATCCCACACAAACGAATGCTCCACATGCGGGTTTCACATGCCACCAACTCCACATTCACAGGCAACTTCAGCGCCACAGCCGTTTTCAGATAGCCCTCAATGCAAAGGCTCTAGACGCAAATATTGGTGTGAGAGCTAATTCAATCAAGGAAACACTGCATGTTGGTGAAGGGCATATTGAAGAAGGATCAGCCGAGTGGTTCTTGTGGGAGAACAACTCCATTTGGCTCACTAACTTCACACACCATCAGGCTTCCAAGCAGCTCTCAAGGAAACTCAGTTTTCACACTCTTTAGTGCCCTTTGAGTGCATTATCTAGGAATGAACCTAGTAGAGCATCCCACACAAACGAATGCTCCACATGCGGGTTTCACATGCCACCAACTCCACATTCACAGGCAACTTCAGCGCCACAGCCGTTTTCAGATAGCCCTCAATGCAAAGGCTCTAGACGCAAATATTGGTGTGAGAGCTAATTCAATCAAGGAAACACTGCATGTTGGTGAAGGGCATATTGAAGAAGGATCAGCCAAGTGGTTCTTGTGGGAGAACAACTCCATTTGGCTCACTAACTTCACACACCATCAGGCTTCCAAGCAGCTCTCAAGGAAACTCAGTTTTCACACTCTATGCTTAGTGCCCTTTGAGTGCATTATCTAGGAATGAACCTGGTAGAGCATCCCACACAAACGAATGCTCCACATGCGGGTTTCACATGCCACCAACTCCACATTCACAGGCAACTTCAGCGACACAGTCGTTTTCAGATAGCCCTCAATGCAAAGGCTCTAGACGCAAATATTGGTGTGAGAGCTAATTCAATCAAGGAAACACTGCATGTTGGTGAAGGGCATATTGAAGAAGGATCAGCCGAGTGGTTCTTGTGGGAGAACAACTCCATTTGGCTCACTAACTTCACACACCATCAGGCTTCCAAGCAGCTCTCAAGGAAACTCAGTTTTCACACTCTATTCTTATTGCCCTTTGTGTGCCTAGGACCGAAATGAAGCTTGGTCAGCATCCCACATAAACGAATGCTCCACATGCGGGTTTCACATGCCACCAACTCCACATTCACAGGCAACTTCAGCGCCACAGCCGTTTTCAGATAGCCCTCAATGCAAAGGCTCTAGACGCAAATATTGGTGTGAGAGCTAATTCAATCAAGGAAACACTGCATGTTGATGAAGGGCATATTGAAGAAGGATCAGCTGAGTGGTTCTTGTGGGAGAACAACTCCATTTGGCTCACTAACTTCACACACCATCAGGCTTCCAAGCAGCTCTCAAGGAAACTCAGTTTTCACACTCTATGCTTAGTGCCCTTTGAGTGCATTATCTAGGAATGAACGTAGTAGAGCATCCCACACAAACGAATGCTCCACATGCGGGTTTCACATGCCACCAACTCCACATTCACAGGCAACTTCAGCGCCACAGCCGTTTTCAGATAGCCCTCAATGCAAAGGATCAAGACGAAATATTGGTGTGAGAGCTAATTCAATCAAGGATGGAAACACTGCATGTTGGTGAAGGGCATATTGAAGAAGGATCAGCCGAGTGGTTCTTGTGGGAGAACAACTCCATTTGGCTCACTAACGTCACACACCATCAGGCTTCCAAGCAGCTCTCAAGGAAACTCAGTTTTCACACTCTATGCTTAGTGCCCTTTGAGTGCATTATCTAGGAATGAACCTGGCAGAGCATCCCACACAAACGAATGCTCCACATGCGGGTTTCACATGCCACCAACTCCACATTCACAGGCAACTTCAGCGCCACAGCCGTTTTCAGATAGCCCTCAATGCAAAGGCTCTAGACGCAAATATTGGTGTGAGAGCTAATTCAATCAAGGAAAGACTGCATGTTGGTGAAGGGCATATTGAAGAAGGATCAGCCAAGTGGTTCTTGTGGGAGAACAACTCCATTTGGCTCACTAACTTCACACACCATCAGGCTTCCAAGCAGCTCTCAAGGAAACTCAGTTTTCACACTCTATGCTTAGTGCCCTTTGAGTGCATTATCTAGGAATGAACCTGGTAGAGCATCCCACACAAACGAATGCTCCACATGCGGGTTTCACATGCCACCAACTCCACATTCTCAGGCAACTTCAGCACCACAGTTGTTTCAGATAGCCCTCAATGCAAAGGCTCTAGACGCAAATATTGGTGTGAGTGCTAATTCAATCAAGGAAACACTGCATGTTGGTGAAGGGCATATTGAAGAAGGATCAGCCGAGTGGTTCTTGTGGGAGAACAACTCCATTTGGCTCACTAACTTCACACACCATCAGGCTTCCAAGCAGCTCTCAAGGAAACTCAGTTTTCACACTCTATTCTTATTGCCCTTTGTGTGCCTAGGACCGAAATGAAGCTTGGTCAGCATCCCACATAAACGAATGCTCCACATGCGGGTTTCACATGCCACCAACTCCACATTCACAGGCAACTTCAGCGCCACAGCCGTTTTCAGATAGCCCTCAATGCAAAGGCTCTAGACGCAAATATTGGTGTGACAGCTAATTCAATCAAGGAAACACTGCATGTTGATGAAGGGCATATTGAAGAAGGATCAGCTGAGTGGTTCTTGTGGGAGAACAACTCCATTTGGCTCACTAACTTCACACACCATCAGGCTTCCAAGCAGCTCTCAAGGAAACTCAGTTTTCACACTCTATGCTTAGTGCCCTTTGAGTGCATTATCTAGGAATGAACGTAGTAGAGCATCCCACACAAACGAATGCTCCACATGCGGGTTTCACATGCCACCAACTCCACATTCACAGGCAACTTCAGCGCCACAGCCGTTTTCAGATAGCCCTCAATGCAAAGGATCAAGACGAAATATTGGTGTGAGAGCTAATTCAATCAAGGAAACACTGCATGTTGGTGAAGGGCATATTGAAGAAGGATCAGCCGAGTGGTTCTTGTGGGAGAACAACTCCATTTGGCTCACTAACGTCACACACCATCAGGCTTCCAAGCAGCTCTCAAGGAAACTCAGTTTTCACACTCTATGCTTAGTGCCCTTTGAGTGCATTATCTAGGAATGAACCTGGCAGAGCATCCCACACAAACGAATGCTCCACATGCGGGTTTCACATGCCACCAACTCCACATTCACAGGCAACTTCAGCGCCACAGCCGTTTTCAGATAGCCCTCAATGCAAAGGCTCTAGACGCAAATATTGGTGTGAGAGCTAATTCAATCAAGGAAAGACTGCATGTTGGTGAAGGGCATATTGAAGAAGGATCAGCCAAGTGGTTCTTGTGGGAGAACAACTCCATTTGGCTCACTAACTTCACACACCATCAGGCTTCCAAGCAGCTCTCAAGGAAACTCAGTTTTCACACTCTATGCTTAGTGCCCTTTGAGTGCATTATCTAGGAATGAACCTGGTAGAGCATCCCACACAAACGAATGCTCCACATGCGGGTTTCACATGCCACCAACTCCACATTCTCAGGCAACTTCAGCACCACAGTTGTTTCAGATAGCCCTCAATGCAAAGGCTCTAGACGCAAATATTGGTGTGAGTGCTAATTCAATCAAGGAAACACTGCATGTTGGTGAAGGGCATATTGAAGAAGGATCAGCCGAGTGGTTCTTGTGGGAGAACAACTCCATTTGGCTCACTAACTTCACACACCATCAGGCTTCCAAGCAGCTCTCAAGGAAACTCAGTTTTCACACTCTATGCTTAGTGCTCTTTGTGTGCCTAGGACTGAAATGAAGCTTGGTCAGCATCCCACACAAACGAATGCTCCACATGCGGGTTTCACATGCCACCAACTCCACATTCACAGGCAACTTCAGCGCCACAGCCGTTTTCAGATAGCCCTAAATGCAAAGGCTCTAGACGCAAATATTGGTGTGAGAGCTAATTCAATCAAGGAAACACTGCATGTTGGTGAAGGGCATATTGAAGAAGGATCAGCCGAGTGGTTCTTGTGGGAGAACAACTCCATTTGGCTCACTAACTTCACACGCCATCAGGCTTCCAAGCAGCTCTCAAGGAAACTCGGTTTTCACACTCTATGATTAGTGCCCTTTCAGTGCATTATCTAGGAATGAACCTGGTAGAGCATCCCACACAAACGAATGCTCCACATGCGGGTTTCACATGCCACCAACTCCACATTCACAGGCAACTTCAGCGCCACAGCCGTTTTCAGATAGCCCTCAATGCAAAGGCTCTAGACGCAAATACTGGTGTGAGAGCTAATTCAATCAAGGAAACACTGCATGTTGGTGAAGGGCATATTGAAGAAGGATCAGCCGAGTGGTTCTTGTGGGAGAACAACTCCATTTGGCTCACTAACTTCACACACCATCAGGCTTCCAAGCAGCTCTCAAGGAAACTCAGTTTTCACACTCTATGCTTAGTGCCCTTTGAGTGCCTAGGACTGAAATGAAGCTTGGAGAGCATCCCACATAAACGAATGCTCCACATGCGGGTTTCACATGCCACCAACTCCACATTCACAGGCAACTTCAGCGCCACAGCCGTTTTCAGATAGCCCTCAATGCAAAGGCTCTAGACGCAAATATTGGTGTGAGAGCTAATTCAATCAAGGAAACACTGCATGTTGGTGAAGGGCATATTGAAGAAGGATCAGCCAAGTGGTTCTTGTGGGAGAACAACTCCATTTGGCTCACTAACTTCACACACCATCAGGCTTCCAAGCAGCTCTCAAGGAAACTCAGTTTTCACACTCTATGCTTAGTGCCCTTTGAGTGCATTATCTAGGAATGAACCTGGTAGAGCATCCCACACAAACGAATGCTCCACATGCGGGTTTCACATGCCACCAACTCCACATTCACAGGCAACTTCAGCGCCACAGCCGTTTTCAGATAGCCCTCAATGCAAAGGCTCTAGACGCAAATATTGGTGTGAGAGCTAATTCAATCAAGGAAACACTGCATGTTGGTGAAGGGCATATTGAAGAAGGATCAGTCGAATGGTTCTTGTGGGAGAACAACTCCATTTGGCTCACTAACTTCACACACCATCAGGCTTCCAAGCAGCTCTCAAGGAAACTCAGTTTTCACACTCTATGCTTAGTGCCCTTTGTATGGCTAGGACTGAAATGAACCTGGTAGAGCATCCCACACAAACGAATGCTCCACATGCGGGTTTCACATGCCACCAACTCCACATTCACAGGCAACTTCAGCGCCACAGCCGTTTTCAGATAGCCCTCAATGCAAAGGCTCTAGACGCAAATATTGGTGTGAGAGCTAATTCAATCAAGGAAACACTGCATGTTGGTGAAGGGCATATTGAAGAAGGATCAGCCGAGTGGTTCTTGTGGGAGAACAACTCCATTTGGCTCACTAACTTCACACACCATCAGGCTTCCAAGCAGCTCTCAAGGAAACTCAGTTTTCACACTCTATGCTTAGTGCCCTTTGTGTGCCTAGGACTGAAATGAAGCTTGGTCAGCATCCCACATAAACGAATGCTCCACATGCGGGTTTCACATGCCACCAACTCCACATTCTCAGGCAACTTCAGCGCCACAGCCGTTTTCAGATAACCCTCAATGCAAAGGCTCTAGACGCAAATATTGGTGTGAGAGCTAATTCAATCAAGGAAACACTGCATGTTGGTGAAGGGCATATTGAAGAAGGATCAGCCGAGTGGTTCTTGTGGGAGAACAACTCCATTTGGCTCACTAACTTCACACACCATCAGGCTTCCAAGCAGCTCTCAAGGAAACTCAGTTTTCACACTCTATGTTTAGTGCTTTTTGAATGCATTATCTAGGAATGAACCTGGCAGAGCATCCCACAGAAACGAATGCTCCACATGCGGGTTTCACATGCCACCAACTCCACATTCACAGGCAACTTCAGCGCCACAGCCGTTTTCAGATAGCCCTCAATGCAAAGGCTCTAGACGAAATAATGGTGTGAGAGCTAATTCAATCAAGGAAACACTGCATGTTGGTGAAGGGCATATTGAAGAAGGATCAGTCGAGTGGTTCTTGTGGGAGAACAACTCCATTTGGCTCACTAACTTCACACACCATCAGGCTTCCAAGCAGCTCTCAAGGAAACTCAGTTTTCACACTCTATGCTTAGTGCCCTTTGTATGGCTAGGACTGAAAAGAACCTGGCAGAGCATCCCACAGAAACGAATGCTCCACATGCGGGTTTCACATGCCACCAACTCCACATTCACAGGCAACTTCAGCGCCACAGCCGTTTTCAGATAGCCCTCAATGCAAAGGCTCTAGACGCAAATATTGGTGTGAGAGCTAATTCAATCAAGGAAACACTGCATGTTGGTGAAGGGCATATTGAAGAAGGATCAGCCGAGTGGTTCTTGCGGGAGAACAACTCCATTTGGCTCACTAACTTCACACGCCATCAGGCTTCCAAGCAGCTCTCAAGGAAACTCAGTTTTCACACTCTATGCTTAGTGCCCTTTGAGTGCATTATCTAGGAATGAACCTGGTAGAGCATCCCACAAAAACGAAAAATGCTCCACATGCGGGTTTCACATGCCACCAACTCCACATTCACAGGCAACTTCAGCGCCACAGCCGTTTTCAGATAGCCCTCAATGCAAAGGCTCTAGACGCAAATATTGGTGTGAGAGCTAATTCAATCAAGGAAACACTGCATGTTGGTGAAGGGCATATTGAAGAAGGATCAGCCGAGTGGTTCTTGTGGGAGAACAACTCCATTTGGCTCACTAACTTCACACACCATCAGGCTTCCAAGCAGCTCTCAAGGAAACTCAGTTTTCACACTCTATGCTTAGTGCCCTTTGTGTGCCTAGGACTGAAATGAAGCTTGGAGAGCATCCCACATAAACGAATGCTCCACATGCGGGTTTCACATGCCACCAACTCCACATTCACAGGCAACTTCAGCGCCACAGCCGTTTTCAGATAGCCCTCAATGCAAAGGCTCTAGACGCAAATATTGGTGTGAGAGCTAATTCAATCAAGGAAACACTGCATGTTGATGAAGGGCATATTGAAGAAGGATCAGCCGAGTGGTTCTTGTGGGAGAACAACTCCATTTGGCTCACTAACTTCACACACCATCAGGCTTCCAAGCAGCTCTCAAGGAAACTCAGTTTTCACACTCTATGCTTAGTGCCCTTTGTGTGCCTAGGACCGAAATGAAGCTTGGTCAGCATCCCACATAAACGAATGCTCCACATGCGGGTTTCACATGCCACCAACTCCACATTCACAGGCAACTTCAGCGCCACAGCCGTTTTCAGATAGCCCTCAATGCAAAGGCTCTAGACGCAAATATTGGTGTGAGAGCTAATTCAATCAAGGAAACACTGCATGTTGATGAAGGGCATATTGAAGAAGGATCAGCTGAGTGGTTCTTGTGGGAGAACAACTCCATTTGGCTCACTAACTTCACACACCATCAGGCTTCCAAGCAGCTCTCAAGGAAACTCAGTTTTCACACTCTATGCTTAGTGCCCTTTGAGTGCATTATCTAGGAATGAACCTAGTAGAGCATCCCACACAAACGAATGCTCCACATGCGGGTTTCACATGCCAAGAACTCCACATTCACAGGCAACTTCAGCGCCACAGCCGTTTTCAGATAGCCCTCAATGCAAAGGCTCTAGACGAAATATTGGTGTGAGAGCTAATTCAATCAAGGAAACACTGCATGTTGGTGAAGGGCATATTGAAGAAGGATCAGCCGAGTGGTTCTTGTGGGAGAACAACTCCATTTGGCTCACTAACTTCACACACCATCAGGCTTCCAAGCAGCTCTCAAGGAAACTCAGTTTTCACACTCTATGCTTAGTGCCCTTTGAGTGCATTATCTAGGAATGAACCTAGTAGAGCATCCCACACAAACGAATGCTCCCCATGCGGGTTTCACATGCCACCAACTCCACATTCACAGGCAACTTCAGCGCCACAGCCGTTTTCAGATAGCCCTCAATGCAAAGGCTCTAGACGCAAATATTGGTGTGAGAGCTAATTCAATCAAGGAAACACTGCATGTTGGTGAAGGGCATATTGAAGAAGGATCAGCCAAGTGGTTCTTGTGGGAGAACAACTCCATTTGGCTCACTAACTTCACACACCATCAGGCTTCCAAGCAGCTCTCAAGGAAACTCAGTTTTCACACTCTATGCTTAGTGCCCTTTGAGTGCATTATCTAGGAATGAACCTGGTAGAGCATCCCACACAAACGAATGCTCCACATGCGGGTTTCACATGCCACCAACTCCACATTCTCAGGCAACTTCAGCACCACAGTTGTTTCAGATAGCCCTCAATGCAAAGGCTCTAGACGCAAATATTGGTGTGAGTGCTAATTCAATCAAGGAAACACTGCATGTTGGTGAAGGGCATATTGAAGAAGGATCAGCCGAGTGGTTCTTGTGGGAGAACAACTCCATTTGGCTCACTAACTTCACACACCATCAGGCTTCCAAGCAGCTCTCAAGGAAACTCAGTTTTCACACTCTATGCTTAGTGCTCTTTGTGTGCCTAGGACTGAAATGAAGCTTGGTCAGCATCCCACACAAACGAATGCTCCACATGCGGGTTTCACATGCACCAACTCCACATTCACAGGCAACTTCAGCGCCACAGCCGTTTTCAGATAGCCCTCAATGCAAAGGCTCTAGACGCAAATATTGGTGTGAGAGCTAATTCAATCAAGGAAACACTGCATGTTGGTGAAGGGCATATTGAAGAAGGATCAGCCGAGTGGTTCTTGTGGGAGAACAACTCCATTTGGCTCACTAACTTCACACGCCATCAGGCTTCCAAGCAGCTCTCAAGGAAACTCAGTTTTCACACTCTATGCTTAGTGCCCTTTCAGTGCATTACCTAGGAATGAACCTGGTAGAGCATCCCACACAAACGAATGCTCCACATGCGGGTTTCACATGCCACCAACTCCACATTCACAGGCAACTTCAGCGCCACAGCCGTTTTCAGATAGCCCTCAATGCAAAGGCTCTAGACGCAAATATTGGTGTGAGAGCTAATTCAATCAAGGAAACACTGCATGTTGGTGAAGGGCATATTGAAGAAGGATCAGCCGAGTGGTTCTTGTGGGAGAACAACTCCATTTGGCTCACTAACTTCACACACCATCAGGCTTCCAAGCAGCTCTCAAGGAAACTCAGTTTTCACACTCTATGCTTAGTGCCCTTTGAGTGCCTAGGACTGAAATGAAGCTTGGAGAGCATCCCACATAAACGAATGCTCCACATGCGGGTTTCACATGCCACCAACTCCACATTCACAGGCAACTTCAGCGCCACAGCCGTTTTCAGATAGCCCTCAATGCAAAGGCTCTAGACGCAAATATTGGTGTGAGAGCTAATTCAATCAAGGAAACACTGCATGTTGGTGAAGGGCATATTGAAGAAGGATCAGCCGAGTGGTTCTTGTGGGAGAACAACTCCATTTGGCTCACTAACTTCACACACCATCAGGCTTCCAAGCAGCTCTCAAGGAAACTCAGTTTTCACACTCTATGCTTAGTGCCCTTTGAGTGCATTATCTAGGAATGAACCTAGTAGAGCATCCCACACAAACGAATGCTCCACATGCGGGTTTCACATGCCACCAACTCCACATTCACAGGCAACTTCAGCGCCACAGCCGTTTTCAGATAGCCCTCAATGCAAAGGCTCTAGACGCAAATATTGGTGTGAGAGCTAATTCAATCAAGGAAACACTGCATGTTGGTGAAGGGCATATTGAAGAAGGATCAGCCAAGTGGTTCTTGTGGGAGAACAACTCCATTTGGCTCACTAACTTCACACACCATCAGGCTTCCAAGCAGCTCTCAAGGAAACTCAGTTTTCACACTCTATGCTTAGTGCCCTTTGTGTGCCTAGGACCGAATGAAGCTTGGTCAGCATCCCATATAAACGAATGCTCCACATGCGGGTTTCACATGCCACCAACTCCACATTCACAGGCAACTTCAGCGCCACAGCCGTTTTCAGATAGCCCTCAATGCAAAGGCTCTAGATGCAAATATTGGTGTGAGAGCTAATTCAATCAAGGAAACACTGCATGTTGGTGAAGGGCATATTGAAGAAGGATCAGCCGAGTGGTTCTTGTGGGAGAACAACTCCATTTGGCTCACTAACTTCACACACCATCAGGCTTCCAAGCAGCTCTCAAGGAAACTCAGTTTTCACACTCTATGCTTAGTGCCCTTTGAGTGCATTATCTAGGAATGAACCTGGTAGAGCATCCCACACAAACGAATGCTCCCCATGCGGGTTTCACATGCCACCAACTCCACATTCACAGGCAACTTCAGCGCCACAGCCGTTTTCAGATAGCCCTCAATGCAAAGGCTCTAGACGCAAATATTGGTGTGAGAGCTAATTCAATCAAGGAAACACTGCATGTTGATGAAGGGCATATTGAAGAAGGATCAGCCGAGTGGTTCTTGCTGGGAGAACAACTCCATTTGGCTCACTAACTTCACACACCATCAGGCTTCCAAGCAGCTCTCAAGGAAACTCAGTTTTCACACTCTATGCTTAGTGCCCTTTGTGTGCCTAGGACTGAAATGAAGCTTGGTCAGCATCCCACATAAACGAATGCTCCACATGCGGGTTTCACATGCCACCAACTCCACATTCACAGGCAACTTCAGCGCCACAGCCGTTTTCAGATAGCCCTCAATGCAAAGGCTCTAGACGCAAATATTGGTGTGAGAGCTAATTCAATCAAGGAAACACTGCATGTTGGTGAAGGGCATATTGAAGAAGGATCAGCCGAGTGGTTCTTGTGGGAGAACAACTCCATTTGGCTCACTAACTTCACACACCATCAGGCTTCCAAGCAGCTCTCAAGGAAACTCAGTTTTCACACTCTATGCTTAGTGCCTTTTTGATGCATTATCTAGGAATGAACCTGGTAGAGCATCCCACACAAACGAATGCTCCCCATGCGGGTTTCACATGCCACCAACTCCACATTCACAGGCAACTTCAGCGCCACAGCCGTTTTCAGATAGCCCTCAATGCAAAGGCTCTAGACGCAAATATTGGTGTGAGAGCTAATTCAATCAAGGAAACACTGCATGTTGGTGAAGGGCATATTGAAGAAGGATCAGCCGAGTGGTTCTTGTGGGAGAACAACTCCATTTGGCTCACTAACTTCACACACCATCAGGCTTCCAAGCAGCTCTCAAGGAAACTCAGTTTTCACACTCTATGCTTAGTGCCCTTTGAGTGCTTAGGATGAATGAACCTGGTAGAGCATCCCACACAACGAATGCTCCACATGCGGGTTTCACATGCCACCAACTCCACATTCACAGGCAACTTCAGCGCCACAGCCGTTTTCAGATAGCCCTCAATGCAAAGGCTCTAGACGCAAATATTGGTGTGAGAGCTAATTCAATCAAGGAAACACTGCATGTTGGTGAAGGGCATATTGAAGAAGGATCAGCCGAGTGGTTCTTGTGGGAGAACAACTCCATTTGGCTCACTAACTTCACACACCATCAGGCTTCCAAGCAGCTCTCAAGGAAACTCAGTTTTCACACTCTATGCTTAGTGCCCTTTGAGTGCATTATCTAGGAATGAACCTGGTAGAGCATCCCACACAAACGAATGCTCCACATGCGGGTTTCACATGCCACCAACTCCACATTCACAGGCAACTTCAGCGCCACAGCCGTTTTCAGATAGCCCTCAATGCAAAGGCTCTAGACGCAAATATTGGTGTGAGAGCTAATTCAATCAAGGAAACACTGCATGTTGGTGAAGGGCATATTGAAGAAGGATCAGCCGAGTGGTTCTTGTGGGAGAACAACTCCATTTGGCTCACTAACTTCACACACCATCAGGCTTCCAAGCAGCTCTCAAGGAAACTCAGTTTTCACACTCTATGCTTAGTGCCCTTTGTGTGCCTAGGACCGAAATGAAGCTTGGTCAGCATCCCACATAAACGAATGCTCCACATGCGGGTTTCACATGCCACCAACTCCACATTCACAGGCAACTTCAGCGCCACAGCCGTTTTCAGATAGCCCTCAATGCAAAGGCTCTAGACGCAAATATTGGTGTGAGAGCTAATTCAATCAAGGAAACACTGCATGTTGGTGAAGGGCATATTGAAGAAGGATCAGCCGAGTGGTTCTTGTGGGAGAACAACTCCATTTGGCTCACTAACTTCACACACCATCAGGCTTCCAAGCAGCTCTCAAGGAAACTCAGTTTTCACACTCTATGCTTAGTGCCTTTGAGTGCATTATCTAGGAATGAACCTGGTAGAGCATCCCACACAAACGAATGCTCCCCATGCGGGTTTCACATGCCACCAACTCCACATTCACAGGCAACTTCAGCGCCACAGCCGTTTTCAGATAGCCCTCAATGCAAAGGCTCTAGACGCAAATATTGGTGTGAGAGCTAATTCAATCAAGGAAACACTGCATGTTGGTGAAGGGCATATTGAAGAAGGATCAGCCGAGTGGTTCTTGTGGGAGAACAACTCCATTTGGCTCACTAACTTCACACGCCATCAGGCTTCCAAGCAGCTCTCAAGGAAACTCAGTTTTCACACTCTATGCTTAGTGCCCTTTGAGTGCATTATCTAGGAATGAACCTGGTAGAGCATCCCACACAAACGAATGCTCCACATGCGGGTTTCACATGCCACCAACTCCACATTCACAGGCAACTTCAGCGCCACAGCCGTTTTCAGATAGCCCTCAATGCAAAGGCTCTAGACGCAAATATTGGTGTGAGAGCTAATTCAATCAAGGAAACACTGCATGTTGGTGAAGGGCATATTGAAGAAGGATCAGCCGAGTGGTTCTTGTGGGAGAACAACTCCATTTGGCTCACTAACTTCACACACCATCAGGCTTCCAAGCAGCTCTCAAGGAAACTCAGTTTTCACACTCTATGCTTAGTGCCCTTTGAGTGCCTAGGACTGAAATGAAGCTGGTCAGCATCCCACAAAACGAATGCTCCACATGCGGGTTTCACATGCCACCAACTCCACATTCACAGGCAGCTTCAGCGCCACAGCCGTTTTCAGATAGCCCTCAATGCAAAGGCTCTAGACGCAAATATTGGTGTGAGAGCTAATTCAATCAAGGAAACACTGCATGTTGATGAAGGGCATATTGAAGAAGGATCAGCCGAGTGGTTCTTGTGGGAGAACAACTCCATTTGGCTCACTAACTTCACACACCATCAGGCTTCCAAGCAGCTCTCAAGGAAACTCAGTTTTCACACTCTATGCTTAGTGCCCTTTGAGTGCATTATCTAGGAATGAACCTAGTAGAGCATCCCACACAAACGAATGCTCCACATGCGGGTTTCACATGCCACCAACTCCACATTCACAGGCAACTTCAGCGCCACAGCCGTTTTCAGATAGCCCTCAATGCAAAGGCTCTAGACGCAAATATTGGTGTGAGAGCTAATTCAATCAAGGAAACACTGCATGTTGGTGAAGGGCATATTGAAGAAGGATCAGCCAAGTGGTTCTTGTGGGAGAACAACTCCATTTGGCTCACTAACTTCACACACCATCAGGCTTCCAAGCAGCTCTCAAGGAAACTCAGTTTTCACACTCTATGCTTAGTGCCCTTTGAGTGCATTATCTAGGAATGAACCTGGTAGAGCATCCCACACAAACGAATGCTCCACATGCGGGTTTCACATGCCACCAACTCCACATTCACAGGCAACTTCAGCGCCACAGCCGTTTTCAGATAGCCCTCAATGCAAAGGCTCTAGACGCAAATATTGGTGTGAGAGCTAATTCAATCAAGGAAACACTGCATGTTGGTGAAGGGCATATTGAAGAAGGATCAGTCGAGTGGTTCTTGTGGGAGAACAACTCCATTTGGCTCACTAACTTCACACACCATCAGGCTTCCAAGCAGCTCTCAAGGAAACTCAGTTTTCACACTCTATGCTTAGTGCCCTTTGAGTGCTAGGACTGAAATGAAGCTGGAGAGCATCCCACATAAACGAATGCTCCACATGCGGGTTTCACATGCCACCAACTCCACATTCACAGGCAACTTCAGCGCCACAGCCGTTTTCAGATAGCCCTCAATGCAAAGGCTCTAGACGCAAATATTGGTGTGAGAGCTAATTCAATCAAGGAAACACTGCATGTTGGTGAAGGGCATATTGAAGAAGGATCAGCCGAGTGGTTCTTGTGGGAGAACAACTCCATTTGGCTCACTAACTTCACACACCATCAGGCTTCCAAGCAGCTCTCAAGGAAACTCAGTTTTCACACTCTATGCTTAGTGCCCTTTGAGTGCATTATCTAGGAATGAACCTGGTAGAGCATCCCACACAAACGAATGCTCCACATGCGGGTTTCACATGCCACCAACTCCACATTCACAGGCAACTTCAGCGCCACAGCCGTTTTCAGATAGCCCTCAATGCAAAGGCTCTAGACGCAAATATTGGTGTGAGAGCTAATTCAATCAAGGAAACACTGCATGTTGGTGAAGGGCATATTGAAGAAGGATCAGCCGAGTGGTTCTTGTGGGAGAACAACTCCATTTGGCTCACTAACTTCACACACCATCAGGCTTCCAAGCAGCTCTCAAGGAAACTCAGTTTTCACACTCTATGCTTAGTGCCCTTTGAGTGCATTATCTAGGAATGAACCTGGTAGAGCATCCCACACAAACGAATGCTCCACATGCGGGTTTCACATGCCACCAACTCCACATTCACAGGCAACTTCAGCGCCACAGTCGTTTTCAGATAGCCCTCAATGCAAAGGCTCTAGACGCAAATATTGGTGTGAGAGCTAATTCAATCAAGGAAACACTGCATGTTGGTGAAGGGCATATTGAAGAAGGATCAGTCGAGTGGTTCTTGTGGGAGAACAACTCCATTTGGCTCACTAACTTCACACACCATCAGGCTTCCAAGCAGCTCTCAAGGAAACTCAGTTTTCACACTCTATGCTTAGTGCCCTTTGTATGCTAGGACTGAAAGAACCTGGAGAGCATCCCACACAAACGAATGCTCCACATGCGGGTTTCACATGCCACCAACTCCACATTCTCAGGCAACTTCAGCACCACAGCTGTTTCAGATAGCCCTCAATGCAAAGGCTCTAGACGCAAATATTGGTGTGAGTGCTAATTCAATCAAGGAAACACTGCATGTTGGTGAAGGGCATATTGAAGAAGGATCAGCCGAGTGGTTCTTGTGGGAGAACAACTCCATTTGGCTCACTAACTTCACACACCATCAGGCTTCCAAGCAGCTCTCAAGGAAACTCAGTTTTCACACTCTATGCTTAGTGCCCTTTGAGTGCATTATCTAGGAATGAACCTGGTAGAGCATCCCACACAAACGAATGCTCCACATGCGGGTTTCACATGCCACCAACTCCACATTCACAGGCAACTTCAGCGCCACAGTCGTTTTCAGATAGCCCTCAATGCAAAGGCTCTAGACGCAAATATTGGTGTGAGAGCTAATTCAATCAAGGAAACACTGCATGTTGGTGAAGGGCATATTGAAGAAGGATCAGCCGAGTGGTTCTTGTGGGAGAACAACTCCATTTGGCTCACTAACTTCACACACCATCAGGCTTCCAAGCAGCTCTCAAGGAAACTCAGTTTTCACACTCTATGCTTAGTGCCCTTTGTGTGCCTAGGACCGAAATGAAGCTTGTTCAGCATCCCACACAAACGAATGCTCCACATGCGGGTTTCACATGCCACCAACTCCACATTCACAGGCAACTTCAGCGCCACAGCCGTTTTCAGATAGCCCTCAATGCAAAGGCTCTAGACGCAAATATTGGTGTGAGAGCTAATTCAATCAAGGAAACACTGCATGTTGGTGAAGGGCATATTGAAGAAGGATCAGCCGAGTGGTTCTTGTGGGAGAACAACTCCATTTGGCTCACTAACTTCACACACCATCAGGCTTCCAAGCAGCTCTCAAGGAAACTCAGTTTTCACACTCTATGCTTAGTGCCCTTTGAGTGCATTATCTAGGAATGAACCTGGTAGAGCATCCCACACAAACGAATGCTCCACATGCGGGTTTCACATGCCACCAACTCCACATTCACAGGCAACTTCAGCGCCACAGCCGTTTTCAGATAGCCCTCAATGCAAAGGCTCTAGACGCAAATATTGGTGTGAGAGCTAATTCAATCAAGGAAACACTGCATGTTGGTGAAGGGCATATTGAAGAAGGATCAGTCGAGTGGTTCTTGTGGGAGAACAACTCCATTTGGCTCACTAACTTCACACACCATCAGGCTTCCAAGCAGCTCTCAAGGAAACTCAGTTTTCACACTCTATGCTTAGTGCCCTTTGTATGGCTAGGACTGAAAGAACCTGGCAGAGCATCCCACACAAACGAATGCTCCACATGCGGGTTTCACATGCCACCAACTCCACATTCTCAGGCAACTTCAGCACCACAGCTGTTTCAGATAGCCCTCAATGCAAAGGCTCTAGACGCAAATATTGGTGTGAGTGCTAATTCAATCAAGGAAACACTGCATGTTGGTGAAGGGCATATTGAAGAAGGATCAGCCGAGTGGTTCTTGTGGGAGAACAACTCCATTTGGCTCACTAACTTCACACACCATCAGGCTTCCAAGCAGCTCTCAAGGAAACTCAGTTTTCACACTCTATGCTTAGTGCCCTTTGAGTGCATTATCTAGGAATGAACCTGGTAGAGCATCCCACACAAACGAATGCTCCACATGCGGGTTTCACATGCCACCAACTCCACATTCACAGGCAACTTCAGCGCCACAGTCGTTTTCAGATAGCCCTCAATGCAAAGGCTCTAGACGCAAATATTGGTGTGAGAGCTAATTCAATCAAGGAAACACTGCATGTTGGTGAAGGGCATATTGAAGAAGGATCAGCCGAGTGGTTCTTGTGGGAGAACAACTCCATTTGGCTCACTAACTTCACACACCATCAGGCTTCCAAGCAGCTCTCAAGGAAACTCAGTTTTCACACTCTATGCTTAGTGCCCTTTGTGTGCCTAGGACCGAAATGAAGCTTGTTCAGCATCCCACACAAACGAATGCTCCACATGCGGGTTTCACATGCCACCAACTCCACATTCACAGGCAACTTCAGCGCCACAGCCGTTTTCAGATAGCCCTCAATGCAAAGGCTCTAGACGCAAATATTGGTGTGAGAGCTAATTCAATCAAGGAAACACTGCATGTTGGTGAAGGGCATATTGAAGAAGGATCAGCCGAGTGGTTCTTGTGGGAGAACAACTCCATTTGGCTCACTAACTTCACACACCATCAGGCTTCCAAGCAGCTCTCAAGGAAACTCAGTTTTCACACTCTATGCTTAGTGCCCTTTGAGTGCATTATCTAGGAATGAACCTGGTAGAGCATCCCACACAAACGAATGCTCCACATGCGGGTTTCACATGCCACCAACTCCACATTCACAGGCAACTTCAGCGCCACAGCCGTTTTCAGATAGCCCTCAATGCAAAGGCTCTAGACGCAAATATTGGTGTGAGAGCTAATTCAATCAAGGAAACACTGCATGTTGGTGAAGGGCATATTGAAGAAGGATCAGCCGAGTGGTTCTTGTGGGAGAACAACTCCATTTGGCTCACTAACTTCACACACCATCAGGCTTCCAAGCAGCTCTCAAGGAAACTCAGTTTTCACACTCTATGCTTAGTGCCCTTTGAGTGCTAGGACTGAAATGAACCTGGAGAGCATCCACACAAACGAATGCTCCACATGCGGGTTTCACATGCCACCAACTCCACATTCACAGGCAACTTCAGCGCCACAGCCGTTTTCAGATAGCCCTCAATGCAAAGGCTCTAGACGCAAATATTGGTGTGAGAGCTAATTCAATCAAGGAAACACTGCATGTTGGTGAAGGGCATATTGAAGAAGGATCAGCCGAGTGGTTCTTGTGGGAGAACAACTCCATTTGGCTCACTAACTTCACACACCATCAGGCTTCCAAGCAGCTCTCAAGGAAACTCAGTTTTCACACTCTATGCTTAGTGCCCTTTGAGTGCATTATCTAGGAATGAACCTGGTAGAGCATCCCACACAAACGAATGCTCCACATGCGGGTTTCACATGCCACCAACTCCACATTCACAGGCAACTTCAGCGCCACAGCCGTTTTCAGATAGCCCTCAATGCAAAGGCTCTAGACGCAAATATTGGTGTGAGAGCTAATTCAATCAAGGAAACACTGCATGTTGGTGAAGGGCATATTGAAGAAGGATCAGCCGAGTGGTTCTTGTGGGAGAACAACTCCATTTGGCTCACTAACTTCACACACCATCAGGCTTCCAAGCAGCTCTCAAGGAAACTCAGTTTTCACACTCTATGCTTAGTGCCCTTTGAGTGCATTATCTAGGAATGAACCTGGTAGAGCATCCCACACAAACGAATGCTCCACATGCGGGTTTCACATGCCACCAACTCCACATTCACAGGCAACTTCAGCGCCACAGCCGTTTTCAGATAGCCCTCAATGCAAAGGCTCTAGACGCAAATATTGGTGTGAGAGCTAATTCAATCAAGGAAACACTGCATGTTGGTGAAGGGCATATTGAAGAAGGATCAGTCGAGTGGTTCTTGTGGGAGAACAACTCCATTTGGCTCACTAACTTCACACACCATCAGGCTTCCAAGCAGCTCTCAAGGAAACTCAGTTTTCACACTCTATGCTTAGTGCCCTTTGTATGCTAGGACTGAAAGAACCTGGTAGAGCATCCCACACAAACGAATGCTCCACATGCGGGTTTCACATGCCACCAACTCCACATTCACAGGCAACTTCAGCGCCACAGCCGTTTCAGATAGCCCTCAATGCAAAGGCTCTAGACGCAAATATTGGTGTGAGAGCTAATTCAATCAAGGAAACACTGCATGTTGGTGAAGGGCATATTGAAGAAGGATCAGCCGAGTGGTTCTTGTGGGAGAACAACTCCATTTGGCTCACTAACTTCACACACCATCAGGCTTCCAAGCAGCTCTCAAGGAAACTCAGTTTTCACACTCTATGCTTAGTGCCCTTTGAGTGCATATCTAGAATGAACCTGGTAGAGCATCCCACACAAACGAATGCTCCACATGCGGGTTTCACATGCCACCAACTCCACATTCACAGGCAACTTCAGCGCCACAGCCGTTTTCAGATAGCCCTCAATGCAAAGGCTCTAGACGCAAATATTGGTGTGAGAGCTAATTCAATCAAGGAAACACTGCATGTTGGTGAAGGGCATATTGAAGAAGGATCAGCCGAGTGGTTCTTGTGGGAGAACAACTCCATTTGGCTCACTAACTTCACACACCATCAGGCTTCCAAGCAGCTCTCAAGGAAACTCAGTTTTCACACTCTATGCTTAGTGCCCTTTGTGTGCGTAGGAGCGAAATGAAGCTTGTTCAGCATCCATATAAACGAATGCTCCACATGCGGGTTTCACATGCCACCAACTCCACATTCACAGGCAACTTCAGCGCCACAGCCGTTTTCAGATAGCCCTCAATGCAAAGGCTCTAGACGCAAATATTGGTGTGAGAGCTAATTCAATCAAGGAAACACTGCATGTTGGTGAAGGGCATATTGAAGAAGGATCAGCCGAGTGGTTCTTGTGGGAGAACAACTCCATTTGGCTCACTAACTTCACACACCATCAGGCTTCCAAGCAGCTCTCAAGGAAACTCAGTTTTCACACTCTTATGCTTAGTGCCCTTGTATGGCTGGGAGTGAAATGAACCTGGTAGAGCATCCCACACAAACGAATGCTCCACATGCGGGTTTCACATGCCACCAACTCCACATTCTCAGGCAACTTCAGCGCCACAGCCGTTTTCAGATAGCCCTCAATGCAAAGGCTCTAGACGCAAATATTGGTGTGAGAGCTAATTCAATCAAGGAAACACTGCATGTTGGTGAAGGGCATATTGAAGAAGGATCAGCCGAGTGGTTCTTGTGGGGAGAACAACTCCATTTGGCTCACTAACTTCACACACCATCAGGCTTCCAAGCAGCTCTCAAGGAAACTCAGTTTTCACACTCTATTCTTATTGCCTTTGAGTGAATATCTAGGAATGAACCTGGTAGAGCATCCCACACAAACGAATGCTCCCCATGCGGGTTTCACATGCCACCAACTCCACATTCACAGGCAACTTCAGCGCCACAGCCGTTTTCAGATAGCCCTCAATGCAAAGGCTCTAGACGCAAATATTGGTGTGAGAGCTAATTCAATCAAGGAAACACTGCATGTTGGTGAAGGGCATATTGAAGAAGGATCAGCCGAGATGGTTCTTGTGGGAGAACAACTCCATTTGGCTCACTAACTTCACACACCATCAGGCTTCCAAGCAGCTCTCAAGGAAACTCAGTTTTCACACTCTATTCTTAGTGCCCTTTGTGTGCCTAGGACCGAATGAAGCTTGGTCAGCATCCCACATAAACGAATGCTCCACATGCGGGTTTCACATGCCACCAACTCCACATTCACAGGCAACTTCAGCGCCACAGCCGTTTTCAGATAGCCCTCAATGCAAAGGCTCTAGACGCAAATATTGGTGTGAGAGCTAATTCAATCAAGGAAACACTGCATGTTGGTGAAGGGCATATTGAAGAAGGATCAGCCGAGTGGTTCTTGTGGGAGAACAACTCCATTTGGCTCACTAACTTCACACACCATCAGGCTTCCAAGCAGCTCTCAAGGAAACTCAGTTTTCACACTCTATGTTTAGTGCTTTTTGAATGCATTATCTAGGAATGAACCTGGTAGAGCATCCCACACAAACGAATGCTCCACATGCGGGTTTCACATGCCACCAACTCCACATTCACAGGCAACTTCAGCGCCACAGCCGTTTTCAGATAGCCCTCAATGCAAAGGCTCTAGACGCAAATATTGGTTGTGAGAGCTAATTCAATCAAGGAAACACTGCATGTTGGTGAAGGGCATATTGAAGAAGGATCAGGCGAGTGGTTCTTGTGGGAGAACAACTCCATTTGGCTCACTAACTTCACACACCATCAGGCTTCCAAGCAGCTCTCAAGGAAACTCAGTTTTCACACTCTATGCTTAGTGCCCTTTGAGTGCATTATCTAGGAATGAACCTGGTAGAGCATCCCACACAAACGAATGCTCCACATGCGGGTTTCACATGCCACCAACTCCACATTCACAGGCAACTTCAGCGCCACAGCCGTTTTCAGATAGCCCTCAATGCAAAGGCTCTAGACGCAAATATTGGTGTGAGAGCTAATTCAATCAAGGAAACACTGCATGTTGGTGAAGGGCATATTGAAGAAGGATCAGCCGAGTGGTTCTTGTGGGAGAACAACTCCATTTGGCTCACTAACTTCACACACCATCAGGCTTCCAAGCAGCTCTCAAGGAAACTCAGTTTTCACACTCTATTCTTATTGCCCTTTGAGTGCCTAGGACTGAAATGAAGCTTGGAGAGCATCCCACATAAACGAATGCTCCACATGCGGGTTTCACATGCCACCAACTCCACATTGACAGGCAACTTCAGCGCCACAGCCGTTTTCAGATAGCCCTCAATGCAAAGGCTCTAGACGCAAATATTGGTGTGAGAGCTAATTCAATCAAGGAAACACTGCATGTTGATGAAGGGCATATTGAAGAAGGATCAGCCGAGTGGTTCTTGTGGGAGAACAACTCCATTTGGCTCACTAACTTCACACA
>NW_026700439.1:0-31957 GCF_030435755.1 Ochotona princeps | reverse complement strand
CAAATATTGGTGTGAGAGCTAATTCAATCAAGGAAACACTGCATGTTGGTGAAGGGCATATTGAAGAAGGATCAGCCAAGTGGTTCTTGTGGGAGAACAACTCCATTTGGCTCACTAACTTCACACACCATCAGGCTTCCAAGCAGCTCTCAAGGAAACTCAGTTTTCACACTCTATGCTTAGTGCCCTTTGTATGGCTAGGACTGAAATGAACCTGGTAGAGCATCCCACACAAACGAATGCTCCACATGCGGGTTTCACATGCCACCAACTCCACATTCACAGGCAACTTCAGCGCCACAGCCGTTGTCAGATAGCCCCCAATGCAAAGGTTCTAGACGCAAATATTGGTGTGAGAGCTAATTCAATCAAGGAAACACTGCATGTTGGTGAAGGGCATATTGAAGAAGGATCAGCCGAGTGGTTCTTGTGGGAGAACAACTCCATTTGGCTCACTAACTTCACACACCATCAGGCTTCCAAGCAGCTCTCAAGGAAACTCAGTTTTCACACTCTATGCTTAGTGCCCTTTGAGTGCATTATCTAGGAATGAACCTGGTAGAGCATCCCACACAAATGAATGCTCCACATGCGGGTTTCACATGCCACCAACTCCACATTCACAGGCAACTTCAGCGCCACAGCCGTTTTCAGATAGCCTTCAATGCAAAGGCTCTAGACGCAAATATTGGTGTGAGAGCTAATTCAATCAAGGAAACACTGCATGTTGGTGAAGGGCATATTGAAGAAGGATCAGCCGAGTGGTTCTTGTGGGAGAACAACTCCATTTGGCTCACTAACTTCACACACCATCAGGCTTCCAAGCAGCTCTCAAGGAAACTCAGTTTTCACACTCTATGCTTAGTGCCCTTTGAGTGCATTAGCTAGGAATGAACCTGGTAGAGCATCCCACACAAACGAATGCTCCACATGCGGGTTTCACATGCCACCAACTCCACATTCACAGGCAACTTCAGCGCCACAGCCGTTTTCAGATAGCCCTCAATGCAAAGGCTCTAGACGCAAATATTGGTGTGAGAGCTAATTCAATCAAGGAAACACTGCATGTTGGTGAAGGGCATATTGAAGAAGGATCAGCCGAGTGGTTCTTGTGGGAGAACAACTCCATTTGGCTCACTAACTTCACACACCATCAGGCTTCCAAGCAGCTCTCAAGGAAACTCAGTTTTCACACTCTATGCTTAGTGCCCTTTGAGTGCATTATCTAGGAATGAACCTGGTAGAGCATCCCACACAAACGAATGCTCCACATGCGGGTTTCACATGCCACCAACTCCACATTCACAGGCAACTTCAGCGCCACAGCCGTATTCAGATAGCCCTCAATGCAAAGGCTCTAGACGCAAATATTGGTGTGAGAGCTAATTCAATCAAGGAAACACTGCATGTTGGTGAAGGGCATATTGAAGAAGGATCAGCCAAGTGGTTCTTGTGGGAGAACAACTCCATTTGGCTCACTAACTTCACACACCATCAGGCTTCCAAGCAGCTCTCAAGGAAACTCAGTTTTCACACTCTATGCTTAGTGCCCTTTGTATGGCTAGGACTGAAATGAACCTGGTAGAGCATCCCACACAAACGAATGCTCCACATGCGGGTTTCACATGCCACCAACTCCACATTCACAGGCAACTTCAGCGCCACAGCCGTTGTCAGATAGCCCCCAATGCAAAGGCTCTAGACGCAAATATTTGTGTGAGAGCTAATTCAATCAAGGAAACACTGCATGTTGGTGAAGGGCATATTGAAGAAGGATCAGCCGAGTGGTTCTTGTGGGAGAACAACTCCATTTGGCTCACTAACTTCACACACCATCAGGCTTCCAAGCAGCTCTCAAGGAAACTCAGTTTTCACACTCTATGCTTAGTGCCCTTTGAGTGCATTATCTAGGAATGAACCTGGTAGAGCATCCCACACAAATGAATGCTCCACATGCGGGTTTCACATGCCAGCAACTCCACATTCACAGGCAACTTCAGCGCCACAGCCGTTTTCAGATAGCCCTCAATGCAAAGGCTCTAGACGCAAATATTGGTGTGAGAGCTAATTCTATCAAGGAAACACTGCATGTTGGTGAAGGGCATATTGAAGAAGGATCAGCCGAGTGGTTCTTGTGGGAGAACAACTCCATTTGGCTCACTAACTTCACACACCATCAGGCTTCCAAGCAGCTCTCAAGGAAACTCAGTTTTCACACTCTATGCTTAGTGCCCTTTGAGTGCATTAGCTAGGAATGAACCTGGTAGAGCATCCCACACAAACGAATGCTCCACATGCGGGTTTCACATGCCACCAACTCAACATTCACAGGCAACTTCAGCGCCACAGCCGTTTTCAGATAGCCCTCAATGCAAAGGCTCTAGACGCAAATATTGGTGTGAGAGCTAATTCAATCAAGGAAACACTGCATGTTGGTGAAGGGCATATTGAAGAAGGATCAGCCGAGTGGTTCTTGTGGGAGAACAACTCCATTTGGCTCACTAACTTCACACACCATCAGGCTTCCAAGCAGCTCTCAAGGAAACTCAGTTTTCACACTCTATGCTTAGTGCCCTTTGAGTGCATTATCTAGGAATGAACCTGGTAGAGCATCCCACACAAACGAATGCTCCACATACGGGTTTCACATGCCACCAACTCCACATTCACAGGCAACTTCAGCGCCACAGCCGTTTTCAGATAGCCCTCAATGCAAAGGCTCTAGACGCAAATATTGGTGTGAGAGCTAATTCAATCAAGGAAACACTGCATGTTGGTGAAGGGCATATTGAAGAAGGATCAGCCTAGTGGTTCTTGTGGGAGAACAACTCCATTTGGCTCACTAACTTCACACACCATCAGGCTTCCAAGCAGCTCTCAAGGAAACTCAGTTTTCACACTCTATGTTTAGTGCTCATTCTGTGCCCAGGACTGAAATAAAGCTTGGTCAGCATCCCACACAAACGAATGCTCCACATGCGGGTTTCACATGCCACCAACTCCACATTCACAGGCAACTTCAGCGCCACAGCCGTTTTCAGATAGCCCTCAATGCAAAGGCTCTAGATGCAAATATTGGTGTGAGAGCTAATTCAATCAAGGAAACACTGCATGTTGGTGAAGGGCATATTGAAGAAGGATCAGCCGAGTGGTTCTTGTGGGAGAACAACTCCATTTGGCTCACTAACTTCACACACCATCAGGCTTCCAAGCAGCTCTCAAGGAAACTCAGTTTTCACACTCTATGCTTAGTGCCCTTTGAGTGCATTATCTAGGAATGAACCTGGTAGAGCATCCCACACAAACGAATGCTCCACATGCGGGTTTCACATGCCACCAACTCCACATTCACAGGCAACTTCAGCGCCACAGCCGTTTTCAGTTAGCCCTCAATGCAAAGGCTCTAGACGCAAATATTGGTGTGAGAGCTAATTCAATCAAGGAAACACTGCATGTTGGTGAAGGGCATATTGAAGAAGGATCAGCCGAGTGGTTCTTGTGGGAGAACAACTCCATTTGGCTCACTAACTTCACACACCATCAGGCTTCCAAGCAGCTCTCAAGGAAACTCAGTTTTCACACTCTATGCTTAGTGCCCTTTGAGTGCCTAGGACTGACATGAAGCTTGGTGAGCATCCCACACAAACGAATGCTCCACATGCGGGTTTCACATGCCACCAACTCCACATTCACAGGCAACTTCAGCGCCACAGCCGTTTTCAGATAGCCCTCAATGCAAAGGCTCTAGACGCAAATATTGGTGTGAGAGCTAATTCAATCAAGGAAACACTGCATGTTGGTGAAGTGCATATTGACGAAGGATCAGCCGAGTGGTTCTTGTGGGAGAACAACTCCATTTGGCTCACTAACTTCACACACCATCAGGCTTCCAAGCAGCTCTCAAGGAAACTCAGTTTTCACACTCTATGCTTAGTGCCCTTTGAGTGCATTATCTAGGAATGAACCTGGTAGAGCATCCCACACAAACGAATGCTCCACATGCGGGTTTCACATGCCACCAACTCCACATTCACAGGCAACTTCAGCGCCACAGCCATTTTCAGATAGCCCTCAATGCAAAGGCTCTAGACGCAAATATTGGTGTGAGAGCTAATTCAATCAAGGAAACACTGCATGTTGGTGAAGGGCATATTGAAGAAGGATCAGCCGAGTGGTTCTTGTGGGAGAACAACTCCATTTGGCTCACTAACTTCACACACCATCAGGCTTCCAAGCAGCTCTCAAGGAAACTCAGTTTTCACACTCTATGCTTAGTGCCCTTTGTATGGCTAGGACTGAAATGAACCTGGTAGAGCATCCCACACAAACGAATGCTCCACATGCGGGTTTCACATGCCACCAACTCCACATTCACAGGCAACTTCAGCGCCACAGCCGTTTTCAGATAGCCCTCAATGCAAAGGCTCTAGACGCAAATATTGGTGTGAGAGCTAATTCAATCAAGGAAACACTGCATGTTGGTGAAGGGCATATTGAAGAAGGATCAGCCGAGTGGTTCTTGTGGGAGAACAAATCCATTTAGCTCACTAACTTCACACACCATCATGCTTCCAAGCAGCTCTCAAGGAAACTCAGTTTTCACACTCTATGCTTAGTGCCCTTTGAGTGCATTATCTAGGAATGAACCTGGTAGAGCATCCCACACAAACGAATGCTCCACATGCGGGTTTCACATGCCACCAACTCCACATTCACAGGCAACTTCAGCGCCACAGCCGTTTTCAGACAGCCCTCAATGCAAAGGCTCTAGACGCAAATATTGGTGTGAGAGCTAATTCAATCAAGGAAACACTGCATGTTGGTGAAGGGCATATTGAAGAAGGATCAGCCGAGTGGTTCTTGTGGGAGAACAACTCCATTTGGCTCACTAACTTCACACACCATCAGGCTTCCAAGCAGCTCTCAAGGAAACTCAGTTTTCACACTCTATGCTTAGTGCCCTTTGAGTGCATTATTTAGGAATGAACCTGGTAGAGCATCCCACACAAACGAATGTTCCACATGCGGGTTTCACATGCCACCAACTCCACATTCTCAGGCAACTTCAGCGCCACAGCCGTTTTCAGATAGCCCTCAATGCAAAGGCTCTAGACGCAAATATTGGTGTGAGAGCTAATTCAATCAAGGAAACACTGCATGTTGGTGAAGGGCATATTGAAGAAGGATCAGCCGAGTGGTTCTTGTGGGAGAACAACTCCATTTGGCTCACTAACTTCACACACCATCAGACTTCCAAGCAGCTCTCAAGGAAACTCAGTTTTCACACTCTATGCTTAGTGCCCTTTGTGTGCCTAGGACTGAAGTGAAGCTTGGACAGCATCAAACACAAACGAATGCTCCACATGCGGGTTTCACATGCCACCAACTCCACATTCACAGGCAACTTCAGCGCCACAGCCGTTTTCAGATAGCCCTCAATGCAAAGGCTCTAGACGCAAATATTGGTGTGAGAGCTAATTCAATCAAGGAAACACTGCATGTTGGTGAAGGGGCATATTGAAGAAGGATCAGCCGAGTGGTTCTTGTGGGAGAACAACTCCATTTGGCTCACTAACTTCACACACCATCAGGCTTCCAAGCAGCTCTCAAGGAAACTCAGTTTTCACACTCTATGCTTAGTGCCCTTTGAGTGCATTATCTAGGAATGAACCTGGTAGAGCATCCCACACAAACGAATGCTCCACATGCGGGTTTCACATGCCACAAACTCCACATTCACAAGGCAACTTCAGCGCCACAGCCATTTTCAGATAGCCCCCAATGCAAAGGCTCTAGACGCAAATATTGGTGTGAGAGCTAATTCAATCAAGGAAACACTGCATGTTGGTGAAGGGCATATTGAAGAAGGATTAGCCGAGTGGTTCTGTGGGAGAACAACTCCATTTGGCTCACTAACTTCACACACCATCAGGCTTCCAAGCAGCTCTCAAGGAAACTCCAGTTTTCACACTCTATGCTTAGTGCCCTTTGTATGGCTAGGACTGAAATGAACCTGGTAGAGCATCGCACACAAACGAATGCTCCACATGCGGGTTTCACAGGCCGCCAACTCCACATTCACAGGCAACTTCAGCGCCACAGCCGTTTTCAGATAGCCCTCAATGCAAAGGCTCTAGACGCAAATATTGGTGTGAGAGCTAATTCAATCAAGGAAACACTGCATGTTGGTGAAGGGCATATTGAAGAAGGATCAGTGATCAGCCGAGTGGTTCTTGTGGGAGAACAACTCCATTTGGCTCACTAACTTCACACACCATCAGGCTTCCAAACAGCTCTCAAGGAAACTCAGTTTTCACACTCTATGCTTAGTGCCTTTGAGTGCATTATCTAGGATGATGAACCTGGTAGAGCATCCCACACAAACGAATGCTCCACATGCGGGTTTTCACATGCCACCAACTCCACATTCACAGGCAACTTCAGCGCCACAGCCGTTTTCAGATAGCCCTCAATGCAAAGGCTCTAGACGCAAATATTGGTGTGAGAGCTAATTCAATCAAGGAAACACTGCATGTTGGTGAAGGGCATATTGAAGAAGGATTAGCCGAGTGGTTCTTGTGGGAGAACAACTCCATTTGGCTCACTAACTTCACACACCATCAGGCTTGCAAGCAGCTCTCAAGGAAACTCAGTTTTCACACTCTATGCTTAGTGCCCTTTGAGTGCATTATCTAGGAATGAACCTGGTAGAGCATCCCACACAAACGAATGCTCCACATGCGGGTTTCACATGCCACCAAACTCCACATTCACAGGCAACTTCAGCGCCACAGCCGTTTTCAGATAGCCCTCAATGCAAAGGCTCTAGACGCAAATATTGGTGTGAGAGCTAATTCAATCAAGGAAACACTGCATGTTGGTGAAGGGCATATTGAAGAAGGATCAGCCGAGTGGTTCTTGTGGAGAACAACTCCATTTGGCTCACTAACTTCACACACCATCAGGCTTGCAAGCAGCTCTCAAGGAAACTCAGTTTTCACTCTCTATGCTTAGTGCCCTTTGAGTGCATTATCTGGAATGAACCTGGTAGAGCATCCAAACAAACGAATGCTCCACATGCGGGTTTCACATGCCACCAACTCCACATTCACAGGCAACTTCAGCGCCACAGCCGTTTTCAGATAGCCCTCAATGCAAAGGCTCTAGACGCAAATATTGGTGTGAGAGCTAATTCAATCAAGGAAACACTGCATGTTGGTGAAGGGCATATTGAAGAAGGATCAGCCGAGTGGTTCTTGTGGGAGAACAACTCATTTGGCTCACTAACTTCACACACCATCAGGCTTCCAAGGCGCTCTCAAGGAAACTCAGTTTTCACACTCTATGCTTAGTGCTCTTTGTGTGCCCAGGACTGAAATGAAACTGGTCAGCATCCCACACAAACGAATGCTCCACATGCGGGTTTCACATGACACCAACTCCACATTCACAGGCAACTTCAGCGCCACAGCCGTTTTCAGATAGCCCTCAATGCAAAGGCTCTAGACGCAAATATTGGTGTGAGAGCTGATTCAATCAAGAAACACTGCATGTTGGTGAAGGGCATATTGAAGAAGGATCAGCCGAGTGGTTCTTGTGGGAGAACAACTCCATTTGGCTCACTAACTTCACACACCATCAGGCTTCCAAGCAGCTCTCAAGAAACTCAGTTTTCACACTCTATGCTTAGTGCCCTTTGAGTGCATTATCTAGGAATGAACCTGGTAGAGCATCCCACACAAACGAATGCTCCACATGCGGGTTTCACATGCCACCAACTCCACATTCACAGGCAACTTCAGCGCCACAGCCGTTTTCAGATAGCCCTCAATGCAAAGGCTCTAGACGCAAATATTGGTGTGAGAGCTAATTCAATCAAGGAAACACTGCATGTTGGTGAAGGGCATATTGAAGAAGGATCAGCCGAGTGGTTCTTGTGGGAGAACAACTCCATTTGGCTCACTAACTTCACACAGCATCAGGCTTCCAAGCAGCTCTCAAGGAAACTCAGTTTTCACACTCTATGTTTAGTGCCCTTTGAGTGCATTATCTAGGAATGAACCTGGTAGAGCATCCCACACAAACGAATGCTCCACATGCGGGTTTCACATGCCACCAACTCCACATTCACAGGCAACTTCAGCGCCACAGCCGTTTTCAGATAGCCCTCAATGCAAAGGCTCTAGACGCAAATATTGGTGTGAGAGCTAATTCAATCAAGGAAACACTGCATGTTGGTGAAGGGCATATTGAAGAAGGATCAGCCGAGTGGTTCTTGTGGGAGAACAACTCCATTTGGCTCACTAACTTCACACAGCATCAGGCTTCCAAGCAGCTCTCAAGGAAACTCAGTTTTCACACTCTATGCTTAGTGCCCTTTGTATGGCTAGCACTGAAATGAAACTTGGTCAGCATCCCACACAAACGCATGCTCCACATGAGGGTTTCACATGCCACCAACTCCACATTCACAGGCAACTTCAGCGCCACAGCCGTTTTCAGATAGCCCTCAATGCAAAGGCTCTAGACGCAAATATTGGTGTGAGAGCTAATTCAATCAAGGAAACACTGCATGTTGGTGAAGGGCATATTGAAGAAGGATCAGCCGAGTGGTTCTTGTGGGAGAACAACTCCATTTGGCTCACTAACTTCACACACCATCAGGCTTCCAAGCAGCTCTCAAGGAAACTCAGTTTTCACACTCTATGCTTAGTGCCCTTTGAGTGCATTATCTAGGAATGAATCTGGTAGAGCATCCCACACAAACGAATGCTCCACATGCGGGTTTCACATGCCACCAACTCCACATTCACAGGCAACTTCAGCGCCACAGCCGTTTTCAGATAGCCCTCAATGCAAAGGCTCTAGACGCAAATATTGGTGTGAGAGCTAATTCAATCAAGGAAACACTGCATGTTGGTGAAGTGCATATTGAAGAAGGATCAGCTGAGTGGTTCTTGTGGAGAACAACTCCATTTGGCTCACTAACTTCACACACCATCAGGCTTCCAAGCAGCTCTCAAGGAACTCAGTTTTCACACTCTATGCTTAGTGCTCTTTGTGTGCCCAGGACTGAAATGAAGCTTGGTAGAGCATCCCACACAAATGAATGCTCCACATGCGGGTTTCACATGCCACCAACTCCACATTCACAGGCAACTTCAGCGCCACAGCCGTTTTCAGATAGCCCTCAATGCAAAGGCTCTAGACGCAAATATTGGTGTGAGAGCTAATTCAATCAAGGAAACACTGCATGTTGGTGAAGGGCATATTGAAGAAGGATCAGCCGAGTGGTTCTTGTGGGAGAACAACTCCATTTGGCTCACTAACTTCACACAGCATCAGGCTTCCAAGCAGCTCTCAAGGAAACTCAGTTTTCACACTCTATGCTTAGTGCCCTTTGAGTGCATTATCTAGGAATGAACCTGGTAGAGCATCCCACACAAACGAATGCTCCACATGCGGGTTTCACATGCCACCAACTCCACATTCACAGGCAACTTCAGCGCCACAGCCGTTTTCAGATAGCCCTCAATGCAAAGGCTCTAGACGCAAATATTGGTGTGAGAGCTAATTCAATCAAGGAAACACTGCATGTTGGTGAAGGGCATATTGAAGAAGGATCAGCCGAGTGGTTCTTGTGGGAGAACAACTCCATTTGGCTCACTAACTTCACACAGCATCAGGCTTCCAAGCAGCTCTCAAGGAAACTCAGTTTTCACACTCTATGCTTAGTGCCCTTTGAGTGCATATCTAGGAATGAACCTGGTAGAGCATCCCACACAACGAATGCTCCACATGCGGGTTTCACATGCCACCAACTCCACATTCACAGGCAACTTCAGCGCCACAGCCGTTTTCAGATAGCCCTCAATGCAAAGGCTCTAGACGCAATATTGGTGTGAGAGCTAATTCAATCAAGGAAACACTGCATGTTGGTGAAGGGCATATTGAAGAAGGATCAGCCGAGTGGTTCTTGTGGGAGAACAACCTCCATTTGGCTCACTAACTTCACATACCATCAGGCTTCAAGCAGCTCTCAAGGAAACTCAGTTTTCACACTCTATGCTTAGTGCCCTTTGTATGGCTAGGACTGAAATGAACCTGGTAGAGCATCCCACACAAACGAATGCTCCACATGCGGGTTTCACATGCCACCAACTCCACATTCACAGGCAACTTCAGCGCCACAGCCGTTTTCAGATAGCCCTCAATGCAAAGTCTCTAGACGCAAATATTGGTGTGAGAGCTAATTCAATCAAGGAAACACTGCATGTTGGTGAAGGGCATATTGAAGAAGGATCAGCCGAGTGGTTCTTGTGGGAGAACAACTCCATTTGGCTCACTAACTTCACACACCATCAGGCTTCCAAACAGCTCTCAAGGAAACTCAGTTTTCACACTCTATGCTTAGTGCCTTTTGAGTGCATTATCTAGGAATGAACCTGGTAGAGCATCCCACACAAACGAATGCTCCACATGCGGGTTTCACATGCCACCAACTCCACATTCACAGGCAACTTCAGCGCCACAGCCGTTTTCAGATAGCCCTCAATGCAAAGGCTCTAGACGCAAATATTGGTGTGAGAGCTAATTCAATCAAGGAAAGACTGCATGTTGGTGAAGGGCATATTGAAGAAGGATCAGTCGAGTGGTTCTTGTGGGAGAACAACTCCATTTGGCTCACTAACGTCACACACCATCAGGCTTCCAAGCAGCTCTGAAGGAAACTCAGTTTTCACACTCTATGCTTAGTGCCCTTTGAGTGCATTATCTAGGAATGAACCTGGTAGAGCATCCCACACAAACGAATGCTCCACATGCGGGTTTCACATGCCACCAACTCCACATTCACAGGCAACTTCAGCGCCACAGCCGTTTTCAGATAGCCCTCAATGCAAAGGCTCTAGACGCAAATATTGGTGTGAGAGCTAATTCAATCAAGGAAACACTGCATGTTGGTGAAGGGCATATTGAAGAAGGATCAGCCGAGTGGTTCCTGTGGAAGAACAACTCCATTTGGCTCACTAACTTCACACACCATCAGGCTTCCAAGCAGCTCTCAAGGAAACTCAGTTTTCACACTCTATGCTTAGTGCCCTTTGAGTGCATTATCTAGGAATGGACCTGGTAGAGCATCCCACACAAACGAATGCTCCACATGCGGGTTTCACATGCCACCCACTCCACATTCACAGGCAACTTCAGCGCCACAGCCGTTTTCAGAGAGCCCTCAATGCAAAGGCTCTAGACGCAAATATTGGTGTGAGAGCTAATTCAATCAAGGAAACACTGCATGTTGGTGAAGGGCATATTGAAGAAGGATCAGACGAGTGGTTCTTGTGGGAGAACAACTCCATTTGGCTCACTAACTTCACACACCATCAGGCTTGCAAGCAGCTCTCAAGGAAACTCAGTTTTCACACTCTATGCTTAGTGCCCTTTGAGTGCATTATCTAGGAATGAACCTGGTAGAGCATCCCACACAAACGAATGCTCCACATGCGGGTTTCACATGCCACCAACTCCACATTCACAGGCAACTTCAGCGCCACAGCCGTTTTCAGATAGCCCTCAATGCAAAGGCTCTAGACGCAAATATTGGTGTGAGAGCTAATTCAATCAAGGAAACACTGCATGTTGGTGAAGGGCATATTGAAGAAGGATCAGCCGAGTGGTTCTTGTGGGAGAACAACTCCATTTGGCTCACTAACTTCACACACCATCAGGCTTCCAAGCAGCTCTCAAGGAAACTCAGTTTTCACACTCTATGCTTAGTGCCTTTTGAGTGCATTATCTAGGAATGAACCTGGTAGAGCATCCCACACAAACGAATGCTCCACATGCGGGTTTCACATGCCACCAACTCCACATTCACAGGCAACTTCAGCGCCACAGCCGTTTTCAGATAGCCCTCAATGCAAAGGCTCTAGACGCAAATATTGGTGTGAGAGCTAATTCAATCAAGGAAACACTGCATGTTGGTGAAGGGCATATTGAAGAAGGATCAGTCGAGTGGTTCTTGTGGGAGAACAACTCCATTTGGCTCACTAACTTCACACACCATCAGGCTTCCAAGCAGCTCTCAAGGAAAATCAGTTTTCACACTCTATGCTTAGTGCCCTTTGAGTGCATTATCTAGGAATGAACCTGGTAGAGCATCCCACACAAACGAATGCTCCACATGCGGGTTTCACATGCCACCAACTCCACATTCACGGGCAACTTCAGCGCCACAGCCGTTTTCAGATAGCCCTCAATGCAAAGGCTCTAGACGCAAATATTGGTGTGAGAGCTAATTCAATCAAGGAAACACTGCATGTTGGTGAAGGGCATATTGAAGAAGGATCAGACGAGTGGTTCTTGTGGGAGAACAACTCCATTTGGCTCACTAACTTCACACACCATCAGGCTTCCAAGCAGCTCTCAAGGAAACTCAGTTTTCACACTCTATGCTTAGTGCCCTTTGAGTGCATTATCTAGGAAGGAATCTGGTAGAGCATCCCACACAAACGAATGCTCCACATGCGGGTTTCACATGCCACCAACTCCACATTCACAGGCAACTTCAGCGCCACAGCCGTTTTCAGATAGCCCTCAATGCAAAGGCTCTAGACGCAAATATTGGTGTGAGAGCTGATTCAATCAAGGAAACACTGCATGTTGGTGAAGGGCATATTGAAGAAGGATCAGCCGAGTGGTTCTTGTGGGAGAACAACTCCATTTGGCTCACTAACTTCACACACCATCAGGCTTCCAAGCAGCTCTCAAGGAAACTCAGTTTTCACACTCTATGCTTAGTGCCCTTTGAGTGCATTATCTAGGAATGAACCTGGTAGAGCATCCCACACAAACGAATGCTCCACATGCGGGTTTCACATGCCACCAACTCCACATTCACAGGCAACTTCAGCGCCACAGCCGTTTTCAGATAGCCCTCAATGCAAAGGCTCTAGACGCAAATATTGGTGTGAGAGCTAATTCAATCAAGGAAACACTGCATGTTGGTGAAGGGCATATTGAAGAAGGATCAGTCGAGTGGTTCTTGTGGGAGAACAACTCCATTTGGCTCACTAACTTCACACACCATCAGGCTTCCAAGCAGCTCTCAAGGAAACTCAGTTTTCACACTCTATGCTTAGTGCCCTTTGAGTGCATTATCTAGGAATGAACCTGGTAGAGCATCCCACACAAACGAATGCTCCACATGCGGGTTTCACATGCCACCAACTCCACATTCACAGGCAACTTCAGCGCCACAGCCGTTTTCAGATAGCCCTCAATGCAAAGGCTCTAGACGCAAATATTGGTGTGAGAGCTAATTCAATCAAGGAAACACTGCATGTTGGTGAAGGGCATATTGAAGAAGGATCAGCCGAGTGGTTCTTGTGGGAGAACAACTCCATTTGGCTCACTAACTTCACACACCATCAGGCTTCCAAGCAGCTCTCAAGGAAACTCAGTTTTCACACTCTATGCTTAGTGCCCTTTGAGTGCATTATCTAGGAATGGACCTGGTAGAGCATCCCACACAAACGAATGCTCCACATGCGGGTTTCACATGCCACCCACTCCACATTCACAGGCAACTTCAGCGCCACAGCCGTTTTCAGATAGCCTTCAATGCAAAGGCTCTAGACGCAAATATTGGTGTGAGAGCTAATTCAATCAAGGAAACACTGCATGTTGGTGAAGGGCATATTGAAGAAGGATCAGTCGAGTGGTTCTTGTGGGAGAACAACTCCATTTGGCTCACTAACTTCACACACCATCAGGCTTCCAAGCAGTTCTCAAGGAAACTCCGTTTTCACACTCTATGCTTAGTGCCCTTTGAGTGCATTATCTAGGAATGAACCTGGTAGAGCATCCCACACAAACGAATGCTCCACATGCGGGTTTCACATGCCACCAACTCCACATTCACGGGCAACTTCAGCGCCACAGCCGTTTTCAGATAGCCCTCAATGCAAAGGCTCTAGACGCAAATATTGGTGTGAGAGCTAATTCAATCAAGGAAACACTGCATGTTGGTGAAGGGCATATTGAAGAAGGATCAGCCGAGTGGTTCTTGTGGGAGAACAACTCCATTTGGCTCACTAACTTCACACACCATCAGGCTTCCAAGCAGCTCTCAAGGAAACTCAGTTTTCACACTCTATGCTTAGTGCCCTTTGAGTGCAGTATCTAGGAATGGACCTGGTAGAGCATCCCACACAAACGAATGCTCCACATGCGGGTTTCACATGCCACCCACTCCACATTCACAGGCAACTTCAGCGCCACAGCCGTTTTCAGATAGCCCTCAATGCAAAGGCTCTAGACGCAAATATTGGTGTGAGAGCTAATTCAATCAAGGAAACACTGCATGTTGGTGAAGGGCATATTGAAGAAGGATCAGCCGAGTGGTTCTTGTGGGAGAACAACTCCATTTGGCTCACTAACTTCACACACCATCAGGCTTGCAAGCAGCTCTCAAGGAAACTCAGTTTTCACACTCTATGCTTAGTGCCCTTTGAGTGCATTATCTAGGAATGAACCTGGTAGAGCATCCCACACAAACGAATGCTCCACATGCGGGTTTCACATGCCACCAACTCCACATTCACAGGCAACTTCAGCGCCACAGCCGTTTTCAGATAGCCCTCAATGCAAAGGCTCTAGACGCAAATATTGGTGTGAGAGCTAATTCAATCAAGGAAACACTGCATGTTGGTGAAGGGCATATTGAAGAAGGATCAGACGAGTGGTTCTTGTGGGAGAACAACTCCATTTGGCTCACTAACTTCACACACCATCAGGCTTCCAAGCAGCTCTCAAGGAAACTCAGTTTTCACACTCTATGCTTAGTGCCCTTTGTATGGGTAGGACTGAAATGAATCTGGTAGAGCATCCCACACAAACGAATGCTCCACATGCGGGTTTCACATGCCACCAACTCCACATTCACAGGCAACTTCAGCGCCACAGCCGTTTTCAGATAGCCCTCAATGCAAAGGCTCTAGACGCAAATATTGGTGTGAGAGCTAATTCAATCAAGGAAACACTGCATGTTGGTGAAGGGCATATTGAAGAAGGATCAGTCGAGTGGTTCTTGTGGGAGAACAACTCCATTTGGCTCACTAACTTCACACACCATCAGGCTTCCAAGCAGCTCTCAAGGAAACTCAGTTTTCACACTCTATGCTTAGTGCCCTTTGAGTGCATTATCTAGGAATGAACCTGGTAGAGCATCCCACACAAACGAATGCTCCACATGCGGGTTTCACATGCCACCAACTCCACATTCACAGGCCACTTCAGCGCCACAGCCGTTTTCAGATAGCCCTCAATGCAAAGGCTCTAGACGCAAATATTGGTGTGAGAGCTGATTCAATGAAGGAAACACTGCATGTTGGTGAAGGGCATATTGAAGAAGGATCAGCCGAGTGGTTCTTGTGGGAGAACAACTCCATTTGGCTCACTAACTTCACACACCATCAGGCTTCCAAGCAGCTCTCAAGGAAACTCAGTTTTCACACTCTATGCTTAGTGCCCTTTGAGTGCATTATCTAGGAATGAATCTGGTAGAGCATCCCACACAAACGAATGCTCCACATGCGGGTTTCACATGCCACCAACTCCACATTCACAGGCAACTTCAGCGCCACAGCCGTTTTCAGATAGCCCTCAATGCAAAGGCTCTAGACGCAAATATTGGTGTGAGAGCTGATTCAATCAAGGAAACACTGCATGTTGGTGAAGGGCATATTGAAGAAGGATCAGCCGAGTGGTTCTTGTGGGAGAACAACTCCATTTGGCTCACTAACTTCACACACCATTAGGCTTCCAAGCAGCTCTCAAGGAAACTCAGTTTTCACACTCTATGCTTAGTGCCCTTTGAGTGTATTATCTAGGAAGGAATCTGGTAGAGCATCCCACACAAACGAATGCTCCACATGCGGGTTTCACATGACACCAACTCCACATTCACAGGCAACTTCAGCGCCACAGCCGTTTTCAGATAGCCCTCAATGCAAAGGCTCTAGACGCAAATATTGGTGTGAGAGCTAATTCAATCAAGGAAACACTGCATGTTGGTGAAGGGCATATTGAAGAAGGATCAGCCGAGTGGTTCTTGTGGGAGAACAACTCCATTTGGCTCACTAACTTCACACACCATCAGGCTTCCAAGCAGCTCTCAAGGAAACTCAGTTTTCACACTCTATGCTTAGTGCCCTTTGAGTGCATTATCTAGGAATGAACCTGGTAGAGCATCCCACACAAACGAATGCTCCACATGCGGGTTTCACATGCCACCAACTCCACATTACAGGCAACTTCAGCGCCACAGCCGTTTTCAGATAGCCCTCAATGCAAAGGCTCTAGACGCAAATATTGGTGTGAGAGCTAATTCAATCAAGGAAACACTGCATGTTGGTGAAGGGCATATTGAAGAAGGATCAGTCGAGTGGTTCTTGTGGGAGAACAACTCCATTTGGCTCACTAACTTCACACACCATCAGGCTTCCAAGCAGCTCTCAAGGAAACTCAGTTTTCACACTCTATGCTTAGTGCCCTTTGAGTGCATTATCTAGGAATGAAATGAACCTGGTAGAGCATCCCACACAAACGAATGCTCCACATGCGGGTTTCACATGCCACCAACTCCACATTCACAGGCAACTTCAGCGCCACAGCCGTTTTCAGATAGCCCTCAATGCAAAGGCTCTAGACGCAAATATTGGTGTGAGAGCTAATTCAATCAAGGAAACACTGCATGTTGGTGAAGGGCATATTGAAGAAGGATCAGCCGAGTGGTTCTTGTGGGAGAACAACTCCATTTGGCTCACTAACATCACACACCATCAGGCTTCCAAGCAGCTCTCAAGGAAACTCAGTTTTCACACTCTATGCTTAGTGCCCTTTGAGTGCATTATCTAGGAATGAATCTGGTAGAGCATCCCACACAAACGAATGCTCCACATGCGGGTTTCACATGCCACCAACTCCACATTCACAGGCAACTTCAGCGCCACAGCCGTTTTCAGATAGCCCTCAATGCAAAGGCTCTAGACGCAAATATTGGTGTGAGAGCTAATTCAATCAAGGAAACACTGCATGTTGGTGAAGGGCATATTGAAGAAGGATCAGTCGAGTGGTTCTTGTGGGAGAACAACTCCATTTGGCTCACTAACTTCACACACCATCAGGCTTCCAAGCAGCTCTCAAGGAAACTCAGTTTTCACACTCTATGCTTAGTGCCCTTTGAGTGCATTATCTAGGAATGAACCTGGTAGAGCATCCCACACAAACGAATGCTCCACATGCGGGTTTCACATGCCACCAACTCCACATTCACAGGCCACTTCAGCGCCACAGCCGTTTTCAGATAGCCCTCAATGCAAAGGCTCTAGACGCAAATATTGGTGTGAGAGCTGATTCAATGAAGGAAACACTGCATGTTGGTGAAGGGCATATTGAAGAAGGATCAGCCGAGTGGTTCTTGTGGGAGAACAACTCCATTTGGCTCACTAACTTCACACACCATCAGGCTTCCAAGCAGCTCTCAAGGAAACTCAGTTTTCACACTCTATGCTTAGTGCCCTTTGAGTGCATTATCTAGGAATGAATCTGGTAGAGCATCCCACACAAACGAATGCTCCACATGCGGGTTTCACATGCCACCAACTCCACATTCACAGGCAACTTCAGCGCCACAGCCGTTTTCAGATAGCCCTCAATGCAAAGGCTCTAGACGCAAATATTGGTGTGAGAGCTGATTCAATCAAGGAAACACTGCATGTTGGTGAAGGGCATATTGAAGAAGGATCAGCCGAGTGGTTCTTGTGGGAGAACAACTCCATTTGGCTCACTAACTTCACACACCATTAGGCTTCCAAGCAGCTCTCAAGGAAACTCAGTTTTCACACTCTATGCTTAGTGCCCTTTGAGTGTATTATCTAGGAAGGAATCTGGTAGAGCATCCCACACAAACGAATGCTCCACATGCGGGTTTCACATGACACCAACTCCACATTCACAGGCAACTTCAGCGCCACAGCCGTTTTCAGATAGCCCTCAATGCAAAGGCTCTAGACGCAAATATTGGTGTGAGAGCTAATTCAATCAAGGAAACACTGCATGTTGGTGAAGGGCATATTGAAGAAGGATCAGCCGAGTGGTTCTTGTGGGAGAACAACTCCATTTGGCTCACTAACTTCACACACCATCAGGCTTCCAAGCAGCTCTCAAGGAAACTCAGTTTTCACACTCTATGCTTAGTGCCCTTTGAGTGCATTATCTAGGAATGAACCTGGTAGAGCATCCCACACAAACGAATGCTCCACATGCGGGTTTCACATGCCACCAACTCCACATTCACAGGCAACTTCAGCGCCACAGCCGTTTTCAGATAGCCCTCAATGCAAAGGCTCTAGACGCAAATATTGGTGTGAGAGCTAATTCAATCAAGGAAACACTGCATGTTGGTGAAGGGCATATTGAAGAAGGATCAGTCGAGTGGTTCTTGTGGGAGAACAACTCCATTTGGCTCACTAACTTCACACACCATCAGGCTTCCAAGCAGCTCTCAAGGAAACTCAGTTTTCACACTCTATGCTTAGTGCCCTTTGAGTGCATTATCTAGGAATGAAATGAACCTGGTAGAGCATCCCACACAAACGAATGCTCCACATGCGGGTTTCACATGCCACCAACTCCACATTCACAGGCAACTTCAGCGCCACAGCCGTTTTCAGATAGCCCTCAATGCAAAGGCTCTAGACGCAAATATTGGTGTGAGAGCTAATTCAATCAAGGAAACACTGCATGTTGGTGAAGGGCATATTGAAGAAGGATCTGCCGAGTGGTTCTTGTGGGAGAACAACTCCATTTGGCTCACTAACATCACACACCATCAGGCTTCCAAGCAGCTCTCAAGGAAACTCAGTTTTCACACTCTATGCTTAGTGCCCTTTGAGTGCATTATCTAGGAATGAACCTGGTAGAGCATCCCACACAAACGAATGCTCCACATGCGGGTTTCACATGCCACCAACTCCACATTCACAGGCAACTTCAGCGCCACAGCCGTTTTCAGATAGCCCTCAATGCAAAGGCTCTAGACGCAAATATTGGTGTGAGAGCTAATTCAATCAAGGAAACACTGCATCTTGGTGAAGGGCATATTGAAGAAGGATCAGCCGAGTGGTTCTTGTGGGAGAACAACTCCATTTGGCTCACTAACTTCACACACCATCAGGCTTCCAAGCAGCTCTCAAGGAAACTCAGTTTTCACACTCTATGCTTAGTGCCCTTTGAGTGCATTATCTAGGAATGAATCTGGTAGAGCATCCCACACAAACGAATGCTCCACATGCGGGTTTCACATGCCACCAACTCCACATTCACAGGCAACTTCAGCGCCACAGCCGTTTTCAGATAGCCCTCAATGCAAAGGCTCTAGACGCAAATATTGGTGTGAGAGCTAATTCAATCAAGGAAACACTGCATGTTGGTGAAGGGCATATTGAAGAAGGATCAGCCGAGTGGTTCTTGTGGGAGAACAACTCCATTTGGCTCACTAACTTCACACACCATCAGGCTTCCAAGCAGCTCTCAAGGAAACTCAGTTTTCACACTCTATGCTTAGTGCCCTTTGTATGGCTAGGACTGAAATGAACCTGGTAGAGCATCCCACACAAACGAATGCTCCACATGCGGGTTTCACATGCCACCAACTCCACATTCACAGGCAACTTCAGCGCCACAGCCGTTTTCAGATAGCCCTCAATGCAAAGGCTCTAGACGCAAATATTGGTGTGAGAGCTAATTCAATCAAGGAAACACTGCATGTTGGTGAAGGGCATATTGAAGAAGGATCAGCCGAGTGGTTCTTGTGGGAGAACAACTCCATTTGGCTCACTAACTTCACACACCATCAGGCTTCCAAGCAGCTCTCAAGGAAACTCAGTTTTCACACTCTATGCTTAGTGCCCTTTGTATGGTTAGGACTGAAATGAACCTGGTAGAGCATCCCACACAAACGAATGCTCCACATGCGGGTTTCACATGCCACCAACTCCACATTCACAGGCAACTTCAGCGCCACAGCCGTTTTCAGATAGCCCTCAATGCAAAGGCTCTAGACGCAAATATTGGTGTGAGAGCTAATTCAATCAAGGAAACACTGCATGTTGGTGAAGGGCATATTGAAGAAGGATCAGCCGAGTGGTTCTTGTGGGAGAACAACTCCATTTGGCTCACTAACTTCACACACCATCAGGCTTCCAAGCAGCTCTCAAGGAAACTCAGTTTTCACACTCTATGCTTAGTGCCCTTTGAGTGCATTATCTAGGAATGAACCTGGTAGAGCACCCCACACAAACGAATGCTCCACATGCGGGTTTCACATGCCACCAACTCCACATTCACAGGCAACTTCAGCGCCACAGCCGTTTTCAGATAGCCCTCAATGCAAAGGCTCTAGACGCAAATATTGGTGTGAGAGCTGATTCAATCAAGGAAACACTGCATGTTGGTGAAGGGCATATTGAAGAAGGATCAGCCGAGTGGTTCTTGTGGGAGAACAACTCCATTTGGCTCACTAACTTCACACACCATCAGGCTTCCAAGCAGCTCTCAAGGAAACTCAGTTTTCACACTCTATGCTTAGTGCCCTTTGAGTGCATTATCTAGGAATGAACCTGGTAGAGCATCCCACACAAACGAATGCTCCACATGCGGGTTTCACATGCCACCAACTCCACATTCACAGGCAACTTCAGCGCCACAGCCGTTTTCAGATAGCCCTCAATGCAAAGGCTCTAGACGCAAATATTGGTGTGAGACCTAATTCAATCAAGGAAACACTGCATGTTGGTGAAGGGCATATTGAAGAAGGATCAGCCGAGTGGTTCTTGTGGGAGAACAACTCCATTTGGCTCACTAACTTCACACACCATCAGGCTTCCAAGCAGCTCTCAAGGAAACTCAGTTTTCACACTCTATGCTTAGTGCCCTTTGAGTGCATTATCTAGGAATGAACCTGGTAGAGCATCCCACACAAACGAATGCTCCACATGCGGGTTTCACATGCCACCAACTCCACATTCACAGGCAACATCAGCGCCACAGCCGTTTTCAGATAGCCCTCAATGCAAAGGCTCTAGACGCAAATATTGGTGTGAGAGCTAATTCAATCAAGGAAACACTGCATGTTGGTGAAGGGCATATTGAAGAAGGATCAGCCGAGTGGTTCTTGTGGGAGAACAACTCCATTTGGCTCACTAACTTCACACACCATCAGGCTTCCAAGCAGCTCTCAAGGAAACTCAGTTTTCACACTCTATGCTTAGTGCCCTTTGTATGGCTAGGACTGAAATGAACCTGGTAGAGCATCCCACACAAACGAATGCTCCACATGCGGGTTTCACATGCCACCAACTCCACATTCACAGGCAACTTCAGCGCCACAGCCGTTTTCAGATAGCCCTCAATGCAAAGGCTCTAGACGCAAATATTGGTGTGAGAGCTAATTCAATCAAGGAAACACTGCATGTTGGTGAAGGGCATATTGAAGAAGGATCAGCCGAGTGGTTCTTGTGGGAGAACAACTCCATTTGGCTCACTAACTTCACACACCATCAGGCTTCCAAGCAGCTCTCAAGGAAACTCAGTTTTCACACTCTATGCTTAGTGCCCTTTGAGTGCATTATCTAGGAATGAACCTGGTAGAGCATCCCACACAAACGAATGCTCCACATGCGGGTTTCACATGCCACCAACTCCACATTCACAGGCAACTTCAGCGCCACAGCCGTTTTCAGATAGCCCTCAATGCAAAGGCTCTAGATGCAAATATTGGTGTGAGAGCTAATTCAATCAAGGAAACACTGCATGTTGGTGAAGGGCATATTGAAGAAGGATCAGCCGAGTGGTTCTTGTGGGAGAACAACTCCATTTGGCTCACTAACTTCACACACCATCAGGCTTCCAAGCAGCTCTCAAGGAAACTCAGTTTTCACACTCTATGCTTAGTGCCCTTTGAGTGCATTATCTAGGAATGAACCTGGTAGAGCATCCCACACAAACGAATGCTCCACATGCGGGTTTCACATGCCACCAACTCCACATTCACAGGCAACTTCAGCGCCACAGCCGTTTTCAGATAGCCCTCAATGCAAAGGCTCTAGACGCAAATATTGGTGTGAGAGCTAATTCAATCAAGGAAACACTGCATGTTGGTGAAGGGCATATTGAAGAAGGATCAGCCGAGTGGTTCTTGTGGGAGAACAACTCTATTTGGCTCACTAACTTCACACACCATCAGGCTTCCAAGCAGCTCTCAAGGAAACTCAGTTTTCACACTCTATGCTTAGTGCCCTTTGAGTGCATTATCTAGGAATGAACCTGGTAGAGCATCCCACACAAACGAATGCTCCACATGCGGGTTTCACATGCCACCAACTCCACATTCACAGGCAACTTCAGCGCCACAGCCGTTTTCAGATAGCCCTCAATGCAAAGGCTCTAGACGCAAATATTGGTGTGAGAGCTAATTCAATCAAGGAAACACTGCATGTTGGTGAAGGGCATATTGAAGAAGGATCAGCCGAGTGGTTCTTGTGGGAGAACAACTCCATTTGGCTCACTAACTTCACACACCATCAGGCTTCCAAGCAGCTCTCAAGGAAACTCAGTTTTCACACTCTATGCTTAGTGCCCTTTGAGTGCATTATCTAGGAATGAACCTGGTAGAGCATCCCACACAAACGAATGCTCCACATGCGGGTTTCACATGCCACCAACTCCACATTCACAGGCAACTTCAGCGCCACAGCCGTTTTCAGATAGCCCTCAATGCAAAGGCTCTAGACGCAAATATTGGTGTGAGAGCTAATTCAATCAAGGAAACACTGCATGTTGGTGAAGGGCATATTGAAGAAGGATCAGCCGAGTGGTTCTTGTGGGAGAACAACTCCATTTGGCTCACTAACTTCACACACCATCAGGCTTCCAAGCAGCTCTCAAGGAAACTCAGTTTTCACACTCTATGCTTAGTGCCCTTTGTATGGCTAGGACTGAAATGAACCTGGTAGAGCATCCCACACAAACGAATGCTCCACATGCGGGTTTCACATGCCACCAACTCCACATTCACAGGCAACTTCAGCGCCACAGCCGTTTTCAGATAGCCCTCAATGCAAAGGCTCTAGACGCAAATATTGGTGTGAGAGCTAATTCAATCAAGGAAACACTGCATGTTGGTGAAGGGCATATTGAAGAAGGATCAGCCGAGTGGTTCTATTGGGAGAACATCTCCATTTGGCTCACTAACTTCACACACCATCAGGCTTCCAAGCAGCTCTCAAGGAAACTCAGTTTTCACACTCTATGCTTAGTGCCCTTTGAGTGCATTATCTAGGAATGAACCTGGTAGAGCATCCCACACAAACGAATGCTCCACATGCGGGTTTCACATGCCATCAACTCCACATTCACAGGCAACTTCAGCGCCACAGCCGTTTTCAGATAGCCCTCAATGCAAAGGCTCTAGACGCAAATATTGGTGTGAGAGCTAATTCAATCAAGGAAACACTGCATGTTGGTGAAGGGCATATTGAAGAAGGATCAGCCGAGTGGTTCTTGTGGGAGAACAACTCCATTTGGCTCACTAACTTCACACACCATCAGGCTTCCAAGCAGCTCTCAAGGAAACTCAGTTTTCACACTCTATGCTTAGTGCCCTTTGTATGGCTAGGACTGAAATGAACCTGGTAGAGCATCCCACACAAACGAATGCTCCACATGCGGGTTTCACATGCCACCAACTCCACATTCACAGGCAACTTCAGCGCCACAGCCGTTTTCAGATAGCCCTCAATGCAAAGGCTCTAGACGCAAATATTGGTGTGAGAGCTAATTCAATCAAGGAAACACTGCATGTTGGTGAAGGGCATATTGAAGAAGGATCAGCCGAGTGGTTCTTGTGGGAGAACAACTCCATTTGGCTCACTAACTTCACACACCATCAGGCTTCCAAGCAGCTCTCAAGGAAACTCAGTTTTCACACTCTATGCTTAGTGCCCTTTGAGTGCATTATCTAGGAATGAACCTGGTAGAGCATCCCACACAAACGAATGCTCCACATGCGGGTTTCACATGCCACCAACTCCACATTCACAGGCAACTTCAGCGCCACAGCCGTTTTCAGATAGCCCTCAATGCAAAGGCTCTAGACGCAAATATTGGTGTGAGAGCTGATTCAATCAAGGAAACACTGCATGTTGGTGAAGGGCATATTGAAGAAGGATCAGCCGAGTGGTTCTTGTGGGAGAACAACTCCATTTGGCTCACTAACTTCACACACCATCAGGCTTCCAAGCAGCTCTCAAGGAAACTCAGTTTTCACACTCTATGCTTAGTGCCCTTTGAGTGCATTATCTAGGAATGAACCTGGTAGAGCATCCCACACAAACGAATGCTCCACTTGCGGGTTTCACATGCCACCAACTCCACATTCACAGGCAACTTCAGCGCCACAGCCGTTTTCAGATAGCCCTCAATGCAAAGGCTCTAGACGCAAATATTGGTGTGAGAGCTAATTCAATCAAGGAAACACTGCATGTTGGTGAAGGGCATATTGAAGAAGGATCAGCCGAGTGGTTCTTGTGGGAGAACAACTCCATTTGGCTCACTAACTTCACACACCATCAGGCTTCAAGCAGCTCTCAAGGAAACTCAGTTTTCACACTCTATGTTTAGTGCCCTTTGAGTGCATTATCTAGGAATGAATCTGGTAGAGCATCCCACACAAACGAATGCTCCACATGCGGGTTTCACATGCCACCAACCCCACATTCACAGGCAACCTCAGCGCCACAGCCGTTTTCAGATAGCCCTCAATGCAAAGGCTCTAGACGCAATATTGGTGTGAGAGCTAATTCAATCAAGGAAACACTGCATGTTGGTGAAGGGCATATTGAAGAAGGATCAGCCGAGTGGTTCTTGTGGGAGAACAACTGCATTTGGCTCACTAACTCCACACACCATCAGGCTTCCAAGCAGCTCTCAAGGAAACTCAGTTTTCACACTCTATGCTTAGTGCCCTTTGTATGGCTAGCACTGAAATGAACCTGGTAGAGCATCCCACACAAACGAATGCTCCACATGCGGGTTTCACATGCCACCAACTCCACATTCACAGGCAACTTCAGCGCCACAGCCGTTTTCAGATAGCCCTCAATGCAAAGGCTCTAGACGCAAATATTGGTGTGAGAGCTAATTCAATCAAGGAAACACTGCATGTTGGTGAAGGGCATATTGAAGAAGGATCAGCCGAGTGGTTCTTGTGGGAGAACAACTCCATTTGGCTCACTAACTTCACACACCATCAGGCTTCCAAGCAGCTCTCAAGGAAACTCAGTTTTCACACTCTATGCTTAGTGCCCTTTGAGTGCATTATCTAGGAATGAATCTGGTAGAGCATCCCACACAAACGAATGCTCCACATGCGGGTTTCACATGCCACCAACTCCACATTCACAGGCAACTTCAGCGCCACAGCCGTTTTCAGATAGCCCTCAATGCAAAGGCTCTAGACGCAAATATTGGTGTGAGAGCTAATTCAATCAAGGAAACACTGCATGTTGGTGAAGGGCATATTGAAGAAGGATCAGCCGAGTGGTTCTTGTGGGAGAACATCTCCATTTGGCTCACTAACTTCACACACCATCAGGCTTCCAAGCAGCTCTCAAGGAAACTCAGTTTTCACACTCTATGCTTAGTGCCCTTTGAGTGCATTATCTAGGAATGAACCTGGTAGAGCATCCCACACAAACGAATGCTCCACATGTGGGTTTCACATGCCACCAACTCCACATTCACAGGCAACTTCAGCGCCACAGCCGTTTTCAGATAGCCCTCAATGCAAAGGCTCTAGACGCAAATATTGGTGTGAGAGCTAATTCAATCAAGGAAACACTGCATGTTGGTGAAGGGCATATTGAAGAAGGATCAGCCGAGTGGTTCTTGTGGGAGAACAACTCCATTTGGCTCACTAACTTCACACACCATCAGGCTTCCAAGCAGCTCTCAAGGAAACTCAGTTTTCACACTCTATGCTTAGTGCCCTTTGAGTGCATTATCTAGGAATGAATCTGGTAGAGCATCCCACACAAACGAATGCTCCACATGCGGGTTTCACATGCCACCAACTCCACATTCACAGGCAACCTCAGCGCCACAGCCGTTTTCAGATAGCCCTCAATGCAAAGGCTCTAGACGCAAATATTGGTGTGAGAGCTAATTCAATCAAGGAAACACTGCATGTTGGTGAAGGGCATATTGAAGAAGGATCAGCCGAGTGGTTCTTTGGAGAACAACTCCATTTGGCTCACTAACTTCACACACCATCAGGCTTCCAAGCAGCTCTCAAGGAAACTCAGTTTTCACACTCTATGCTTAGTGCCCTTTGAGTGCATTATCTAGGAATGAACCTGGTAGAGCATCCCACACAAACGAATGCTCCACATGCGGGTTTCACATGCCACCAACTCCACATTCACAGGCAACTTCAGCGCCACAGCCGTTTTCAGATAGCCCTCAATGCAAAGGCTCTAGACGCAAATATTGGTGTGAGAGCTAATTCAATCAAGGAAACACTGCATGTTGGTGAAGGGCATATTGAAGAAGGATCAGCCGAGTGGTTCTTGTGGGAGAACAACTCCATTTGGCTCACTAACTTCACACACCATCAGGCTTCCAAGCAGCTCTCAAGGAAACTCAGTTTTCACACTCTATGCTTAGTGCCCTTTGTGTGGCTAGGACTGAAATGAACCTGGTAGAGCATCCCACACAAACGAATGCTCCACATGCGGGTTTCACATGCCACCAACTCCACATTCACAGGCAACTTCAGCGCCACAGCCGTTTTCAGATAGCCCTCAATGCAAAGGCTCTAGACGCAAATATTGGTGTGAGAGCTAATTCAATCAAGGAAACACTGCATGTTGGTGAAGGGCATATTGAAGAAGGATCAGCCGAGTGGTTCTTGTGGGAGAACAACTCCATTTGGCTCACTAACTTCACACACCATCAGGCTTCCAAGCAGCTCTCAAGGAAACTCAGTTTTCACACTCTATTCTTAGTGCCCTTTGAGTGCATTATCTAGGAATGAACCTGGTAGAGCATCCCACACAAACGAATGCTCCACATGCGGATTTCACATGCCACCAACTCCACATTCACAGGCAACTTCAGCGCCACAGCCGTTTTCAGATAGCCCTCAATGCAAAGGCTCTAGACGCAAATATTGGTGTGAGAGCTAATTCAATCAAGGAAACACTGCATGTTGGTGAAGGGCATATTGAAGAAGGATCAGCCGAGTGGTTCTTGTGGGAGAACAACTCCATTTGGCTCACTAACTTCACACACCATCAGGCTTCCAAGCAGCTCTCAAGGAAACTCAGTTTTCACACTCTATGTTTAGTGCCCTTTGAATGCATTATCTAGGAATGAACCTGGTAGAGCATCCCACACAAACGAATGCTCCACATGCGGGTTTCACATGCCACCAACTCCAGCATTCACAGGCAACTTCAGCGCCACAGCCGTTTTCAGATAGCCCTCAATGCAAAGGCTCTAGACGCAAATATTGGTGTGAGAGCTAATTCAATCAAGGAAACACTGCATGTTGGTGAAGGGCATATTGAAGAAGGATCAGCCGAGTGGTTCTTGTGGGAGAACAACTCCATTTGGCTCACTAACTTCACACACCATCAGGCTTCCAAGCAGCTCTCAAGGAAACTCAGTTTTCACACTCTATGCTTAGTGCCCTTTGTATGGCTAGGACTGAAATGAACCTGGTAGAGCATCCCACACAAACGAATGCTCCACATGCGGGTTTCACATGCCACCAACTCCACATTCACAGGCAACTTCAGCGCCACAGCCGTTTTCAGATAGCCCTCAATGCAAAGGCTCTAGACGCAAATATTGGTGTGAGAGCTAATTCAATCAAGGAAACACTGCATGTTGGTGAAGGGCATATTGAAGAAGGATCAGCCGAGTGGTTCTTGTGGGAGAACATCTCCATTTGGCTCACTAACTTCACACACCATCAGGCTTCCAAGCAGCTCTCAAGGAAACTCAGTTTTCACACTCTATGCTTAGTGCCCTTTGAGTGCATTATCTAGGAATGAACCTGGTAGAGCATCCCACACAAACGAATGCTCCACATGCGGGTTTCACATGCCACCAACTCCACATTCACAGGCAACTTCAGCGCCACAGCCGTTTTCAGATAGCCCTCAATGCAAAGGCTCTAGACGCAAATATTGGTGTGAGAGCTGATTCAATCAAGGAAACACTGCATGTTGGTGAAGGGCATATTGAAGAAGGATCAGCCGAGTGGTTCTTGTGGGAGAACAACTCCATTTGGCTCACTAACTTCACACACCATCAGGCTTCCAAGCAGCTCTCAAGGAAACTCAGTTTTCACACTCTATGCTTAGTGCCCTTTGAGTGCATTATCTAGGAATGAACCTGGTAGAGCATCCCACACAAACGAATGCTCCACATGCGGGTTTCACATGCCACCAACTCCACATTCACAGGCAACTTCAGCGCCACAGCCGTTTTCAGATAGCCCTCAATGCAAAGGCTCTAGACGCAAATATTGGTGTGAGAGCTAATTCAATCAAGCAAACACTGCATGTTGGTGAAGGGCATATTGAAGAAGGATCAGCCGAGTGGTTCTTGTGGGAGAACAACTCCATTTGGCTCACTAACTTCACACACCATCAGGCTTCCAAGCAGCTCTCAAGGAAACTCAGTTTTCACACTCTATGCTTAGTGCCCTTTGTATGGCTAGCACTGAAATGAACCTGGTAGAGCATCCCACACAAACGAATGCTCCACATGCGGGTTTCACATGCCACCAACTCCACATTCACAGGCAACTTCAGCGCCACAGCCGTTTTCAGATAGCCCTCAATGCAAAGGCTCTAGACGCAAATATTGGTGTGAGAGCTAATTCAATCAAGGAAACACTGCATGTTGGTGAAGGGCATATTGAAGAAGGATCAGCCGAGTGGTTCTTGTGGGAGAACAACTCCATTTGGCTCACTAACTTCACACACCATCAGGCTTCCAAGCAGCTCTCAAGGAAACTCAGTTTTCACACTCTATGCTTAGTGCCCTTTGTATGGCTAGGACTGAAATGAACCTGGTAGAGCATCCCACACAAACGAATGCTCCACATGCGGGTTTCACATGCCACCAACTCCACATTCACAGGCAACTTCAGCGCCACAGCCGTTTTCAGATAGCCCTCAATGCAAAGGCTCTAGACGCAAATATTGGTGTGAGAGCTAATTCAATCAAGGAAACACTGCATGTTGGTGAAGGGCATATTGAAGAAGGATCAGCCGAGTGGTTCTTTGGGAGAACAACTCCATTTGGCTCACTAACTTCACACACCATCAGGCTTCCAAGCAGCTCTCAAGGAAACTCAGTTTTCACACTCTATGCTTAGTGCCCTTTGAGTGCATTATCTAGGAATGAACCTGGTAGAGCATCCCACACAAACGAATGCTCCACATGCGGGTTTCACATGCCACCAACTCCACATTCACAGGCAACTTCAGCGCCACAGCCGTTTTCAGATAGCCCTCAATGCAAAGGCTCTAGACGCAAATATTGGTGTGAGAGCTAATTCAATCAAGGAAACACTGCATGTTGGTGAAGGGCATATTGAAGAAGGATCAGCCGAGTGGTTCTTTGGGAGAACAACTCCATTTGGCTCACTAACTTCACACACCATCAGGCTTCCAAGCAGCTCTCAAGGAAACTCAGTTTTCACACTCTATGCTTAGTGCCCTTTGAGTGCATTATCTAGGAATGAACCTGGTAGAGCATCCCACACAAACGAATGCTCCACATGCGGGTTTCACATGCCACCAACTCCACATTCACAGGCAACTTCAGCGCCACAGCCGTTTTCAGATAGCCCTCAATGCAAAGGCACTAGACGCAAATATTGGTGTGAGAGCTCATTCAATCAAGGAAACACTGCATGTTGGTGAAGGGCATATTGAAGAAGGATCAGCTGAGTGGTTCTTGTGGGAGAACAACTCCATTTGGCTCACTAACTTCACACACCATCAGGCTTGCAAGCAGCTCTCAAGGGAACTCAGTTTTCACACTCTATGCTTAGTGCCCTTTGTATGGCTAGGACTGAAATGAACCTGGTAGAGCATCCCACACAAACGAATGCTCCACATGCGGGTTTCACATGCCACCAACTCCACATTCACAGGCAACTTCAGCGCCACAGCCGTTTTCAGATAGCCCTCAATGCAAAGGCTCTAGACGCAAATATTGGTGTGAGAGCTAATTCAATCAAGGAAACACTGCATGTTGGTGAAGGGCATATTGAAGAAGGATCAGCCGAGTGGTTCTTTGGGAGAACAACTCCATTTGGCTCACTAACTTCACACACCATCAGGCTTCCAAGCAGCTCTCAAGGAAACTCAGTTTTCACACTCTATGCTTAGTGCCCTTTGAGTGCATTATCTAGGAATGAACCTGGTAGAGCATCCCACACAAACGAATGCTCCACATGCGGGTTTCACATGCCACCAACTCCACATTCACAGGCAACTTCAGCGCCACAGCCGTTTTCAGATAGCCCTCAATGCAAAGGCTCTAGACGCAAATATTGGTGTGAGAGCTAATTCAATCAAGGAAACACTGCATGTTGGTGAAGGGCATATTGAAGAAGGATCAGCCGAGTGGTTCTTGTGGGAGAACAACTCCATTTGGCTCACTAACTTCACACACCATCAGGCTTCCAAGCAGCTCTCAAGGAAACTCAGTTTTCACACTCTATGCTTAGTGCCCTTTGAGTGCATTATCTAGGAATGAACCTGGTAGAGCATCCCACACAAACGAATGCTCCACATGCGGGTTTCACATGCCACCAACTCCACATTCACAGGCAACTTCAGCGCCACAGCCGTTTTCAGATAGCCCTCAATGCAAAGGCTCTAGACGCAAATATTGGTGTGAGAGCTAATTCAATCAAGGAAACACTGCATGTTGGTGAAGGGCATATTGAAGAAGGATCAGCCGAGTGGTTCTTGTGGGAGAACAACTCCATTTGGCTCACTAACTTCACACACCATCAGGCTTCCAAGCAGCTCTCAAGGAAACTCAGTTTTCACACTCTATGCTTAGTGCCCTTTGAGTGCATTATCTAGGAATGAACCTGGTAGAGCATCCCACACAAACGAATGCTCCACATGCGGGTTTCACATGCCACCAACACCACATTCACAGGCAACTTCAGCGCCACAGCTGTTTTCAGATAGCCCTCAATGCAAAGGCTCTAGACACAAATATTGGTGTGAGAGCTAATTCAATCAAGGAAACACTGCATGTTGGTGAAGGGCATATTGAAGAAGGATCAGCCGAGTGGTTCTTGTGGGAGAACAACTCCATTTGGCTCACTAACTTCACACACCATCAGGCTTCCAAGCAGCTCTCAAGGAAACTCAGTTTTCACACTCTATGCTTAGTGCCCTTTGTATTGCTAGGACTGAAATGAACCTGGTAGAGCATCCCACACAAACGAATGCTCCACATGCGGGTTTCACATGCCACCAACTCCACATTCACAGGCAACTTCAGCGCCACAGCCGTTTTCAGATAGCCCTCAATGCAAAGGCTCTAGACGCAAATATTGGTGTGAGAGCTAATTCAATCAAGGAAACACTGCATGTGGTGAAGGGCATATTGAAGAAGGATCAGCCGAGTGGTTCTTGTGGAGAACAACTCCATTTGGCTCACTAACTTCACACACCATCAGGCTTCCAAGCAGCTCTCAAGGAAACTCAGTTTTCACACTCTATGCTTAGTGCCCTTTGAGTGCATTATCTAGGAATGAACCTGATAGAGCATCCCAAACGAATGCTCA